>NC_142188.1:21325833-21627291 GCF_026936395.1 Plectropomus leopardus
GTGTTGCTATGGCCTTTCTTTCAAGGCTGAGATTACACACTGAATGCACAAAATATTCAAAACACTCGTTGCATATAGAAGTCTAATGAGGTGAATCCAGGTGGATGCCATTATCCTCTTTAAGCGTATATAAAGGGGATGATTGTCAAAAATGTCAAATTTTACCTTCAGAATGTACTTACTCCTCAAGGGGGAGGGGTTTGTTTGATTTAGTTGGCAGTATTTTACATGATCCTGCTTTAAAATCTGGTATGTTTGCGTTGAGCTACACACCATCGTGCAAACCAGCACAGCTATCTGCATTTGTTATGTCTTTGTGTTTTTTATGGTGGGGGTGCTGCCAGTCACTGTCATGTGTAGTATGAAAAGAAGAGAAAACGTATTTCATAATATAAACGTGACATTAAAGTTGAAGCATTAAGGTTTAAACAATATTTTGTTTATTTTATACTAAATATACTGAAAAATATATATGTTATCGCTTTGCAAATTTTAGCTGCTTTCAATGATTCTTGGTGGGTTCTTCAGGAGAGGCGACATCTAACATTACACACAGCCATCTGACCCATTGTTCCTAAAACATATTTATTAAAGCAACTTTGGAGAAAGTCAAACATTGCAACATGTATACGAGACTTGAATTTAAATGTCTTTAGAAAGAGGACTTCAAAGGTTAAACTGAATTTCTTTAAATCATCTTGAGGTTTAAAGCCACAGTTGAAAATAACTTTGTGTCATATTTGCTGAAAATGTCACTTTATTCTGAAAGAAGTACACGAGACAGGCAGACTGAAAAAACCCTCCACCTTTTCCCTCTGCCTCTAATGGCATTTGCTCGAAACAGACAGCAGCGCGATCAGAGAAAGCTGGAACAGCTGGTGGGCGGTGCTTGGTACCATTTCACTGTATCTAACATGACATTAACTCACCAAAATTTGTTTTATGAAAACATTTGAAGTAAGAAATAAGCAATTGAGTAACATAGTTTTTTATTGATTCATATTTGATAAGCGCTGCCTAATGTGACTTTTGACTGCAGTTCACAAGCATTGATTGACATGATTGACAGCTATGTTAGAGACTCCTCAACTCTGATTTGTTGTTTTCCTCCAAATGTAAGGCCATAAGAAATGCTACAAGTCACTTGAACAGGCAAAGTATTATATATAATATATAAGTATATAGTATATAGTATATATAATAAGTAAGTAAGTATAAGTAAGTATATAGTATATATAATATATAAGCTATCTGTAGCTTTAAATGGATACTTGTTTGCTTGTTAGGTGCAAGACCTGCAGAGTACCTGATGTACTGTTTAGTGCAGCTGACATATTGTGTAAAGGCTCCTTTGTTGTATTGTACATGTATTATGAAGTCTGTTTCCCCTAGTGGTCAAAAACACTTTGCATCTTTATTTGAGTCTAGGCTTGAAAAATATGGACAGTGAAGACAGAAAATACCAGCTAAAGACGAATGCAGGACATATCTTCTCCCCAGTCCTTTCCCCCCAAAATAAGGAATATTGTTTGCATAAGAGAGTGGCTTATTATCCAAATATGAAAAGACAGCTAAAAGGAGCCAGCTGTGTGCTTGTGAGCTGACTACCATTAGTGGCCAGATGGAAGTCTGAGTGCTAGCTTGGCCTGACACTTGACTTGGCTGAGAGCTTTATGGTGAAATGCCTCCAACAGCTAAAGCTTGATATGCCATGCTTTGCCAAAGTCAGTATTGTATAATAAAAAAGGCCTCTTGTGTCTTTAATATGTTAGTTAGTAAGTTAGTTAGTTAGTTAGTTACAATCCTCTTACTTTTATTTCCCTTGGCTGTGTTAGGTGGTCAGAATAGTAGAGGCATAACATTAAATAACTGATTGTTTTTGGTACTGCAGCTGAGTGCAGACTGATGGCTGATATGTCCTGCTTCATTTAGACCTGCATATGTTGACATCAGAATGCGGCAGACTACCAGTCTTTAAATGGAAATATGATTTTCTAAGTAGATGTATGCCCCTAGCCCTGAAACTACCACTGGGCAGAGCCCCAAGTGTTGTAAATCCCTAACAACGGCCCTGCTGTACACACACAATTCATTCCCCATTGGTTAGAGGAATTAACTGTGAAGTGCAGGCATGGGGATGTGTGTGTTTGTGTGTGTGTGTGTGTGTGTGTGTGTGTGTGTGTGTGTGTGTGTAGAATGAGAGATGAGAATGACCCCAAACTATTGGCTCTATTTGTTATGTGGTTGCTGAGCTTCTGGAGCGGAGATGGGTGGATTTAGTGAAGAGGGTAGAGGTCTCTCATTTTCACTGATAGGGGGGCTCAGACATTGAGGGAATGACCAAAGAGTGGTGAGATCCAGTCAACTTCAATTACGGCCCCTTGCAGTTTTCCCAGAGGTGCACTATGGTGCCTTTAAGGGGGAATCAATGAGGTGACAAATTGTTGTGGACAGCAACCCCTTTTAGTTGTTGTGTTGTTGTGCCGGGGTGCTACCCCAAGCATGTGTGTGCGTTTGTGTATTTGAACGTGTGTCTGTGTTTGTTTGGCAAGCCTATATAAATGTGCAGCGCTCCCCATTTATGATAATTGAATGCTTTGGTCCATTTGTGTTTTGGTGGTTTATTTTCTGCTAGTGGCTTTAATGGCTTGTTATCTGTCTAAACCTGTTTTTAAACGCTCTCTAATGGGGGTTCACATGCATCACCCTCTGATGCTCAGTGCTGCTTTGTTTTTATCTCACAATAACAGTGTTCAGGTTTTTCTCAAGGTTATTGTTGTTGTGTCAAGCCCCTGTCATAGCCAAGGATGTCTAATGGCTGATGAGTGTCAACTTGCATGAGAGTGTGGGGAAACATATGTAGCTGAACTAATCAAGTGTTTTTAATGGTGGAAGGAGTCCATATGAATGCTTTCTGCACTGTGGGAGATTGTTGATCAGGAAACTGGATTAAAACTGGCATTGGGAGTATGGGGGAAAGCAGTTCTGAACACAGAAAAGTTAGAAGGTATAAATAATCCTTTATCATAGTTATTGATTTCTTGAAGTATGAAGGTATTGTTATGGCTTGATTTAAGAAATAAGTGAATTCAAACTGTGGCCCACATCACCACGGAGTCACAGGAGTTATCATTCAAATGGTCAGCACTTGAAGATATGACATAAGTGTGTGATTTTTAAATTTCTCCTTTAAGTATATTTATCTCTAACTGGTATTGCATATATTCCACATCAGATTTTATGACATATTGCCAACACAAATGAACCACTAACACAACTGGATCCCCTCAATACCTGTGGGTTTCCAAAGTTAGTTTAGATATTAATTCAGAAAGTAATGAACCCAACAGACAGCTGACTACTGTGGTTGGTTTTATCAGTGTAAGGGTAGAACAGTATCCTTAAGTGTAGTACATAGTTGTCTTTCACGTAGCGATCACATTGTTGTGTGTGTGTACATCTTTGTGCAGTTGACTGAGGGGTGTGTGTAGTGTCAATAATGCACGTCACATAAATGAATTTAAACATGTAGCAGGATGCGATTTTGATGTAATGTGCTTGTAGGGTTCTTTCATATTACTGTTTTATGCATGCGTGCCTAATTATTGTGTGTGACTGCGGTGTTGGATCAGACGGGCTGGTGTGATGTTTACTACTCTACAATCTTCTCATGAGGTTGGTGTAAATTAGACGCAGCAAGCACTGTTAGCATTCGGTACAAAAGTGAGCACATGGTTTGTGAATACTGTATGTGTGTTTACACAGTTGCCATGTAGGAGAGCTGTAGCTGTGTTGATGTAGCAGTCATAATTGTAATTCCACAACTTTGATCACAAAGATGTGATAGCATGAGAAAAGCAAAACAATACATGTTGCTTAGGTAAACAAGGAAAAATCACTACTTTGTATGAGAAAGCAGCGACGGTTTACATGATCACTGTGTACCAGATAGACATCTACTTAGTGTAAAGTCCAAAAATAGCAGTCTGATACTGTACATGTTATTACTGTAAATGTCTTGAAATCAGGACAGATACACTCTCTGCATTAGGCTTCTCACTAATCCCCTGTGTTCTCTGGCTAAGGTAAGTACTAAGAAGACTAACTGGTCAAAAAAAACAAAAAACAAGCACATCTCTAAATTTACCTTTCATCACATTTCAGCTTGTCACTTCTCTCCAATTTCAGTGCGTTTATTATTAATCCAACAGTTTTGAAACATTCCCTCTCATTTTTTTCTGACAGCTCCCCAGCAAGCACCCAAGAGGCCATGATATTAACGCAACACATTTCTTTTTTTTGTCTCTGCAGGAAAAGAAGAGTATGTCGCCACCTTCAAAGGCTCAGAGTTCTTCTGCTACGACTTGTCCTTGAACCCGATTCAAAGCAGCAGTGATGAAATCACGTTGTCATTCAAAACCCTGCAGAGGAATGGACTGATGCTGCACACGGGCAAATCAGCTGATTACGTCAACCTGGCACTGAAAAATGGGGCTGTCTCACTCGTCATTAATTTGGGGTCTGGAGCCTTTGAAGCTCTTGTGGAGCCAGTCAATGGGAAATTTAATGACAATGATTGGCATGATGTCAAAGTAACAAGGAATCTACGTCAGGTAACAGTACAGAGGGTGATGCAGAGACTCAGTAAATGAATCAAAACAAATGCACTTAAATCATTACCATCATACAATATATTATTTTTTTTCCAGACATTGTAATTGGATTGCTAAATTGAATCATGGTGGTGTTCGGTGGAGATAAAACAGAACCACAAGTGAGCAGGGACATCTAGATGTGAATCAAGTAACTCTATTAAGTTACAGTTTAAAGAAGAGGACAAGGCATGGCTTTAAACAGCATTCAAAGCATTCAGGCTTATTCAGATGCTTGACAACAATTATAGTTCCGCCTTTAATTTAACTACAAGATATATCAGATGAAAGACTTATTTACCCTTAAAGGCTACTGTAATTTATACAGTTTGAAACTGAAATATGACTTAACTCATGTCAGTGCCATGGGAATAGTCTTTATCAATGAAATATTTTAAGGAAATGTCTTATTTTTCATTACAAAATCATTTGACATCATTTTTAATTTTAGTTTGGCAGTGCTTGTTTAGATGTTAGTACAGTTATTGTGCACACATTTTTATTGAGGATGACTTTGCTATTTCAGAGTCTGAAAGAGTCTAAACATTGTGTACACATAACAAAATCTAGGGTCACTCTAATCAGTGTTTTATGAGCACAGGCAAAACCCTCTAACGGGATCCATAGGTTTTAATGGGCTCTCCATGGCCTTGACCACTCACCTCTGCATTATTAACTCTGAAGACACTCTGTAGTGACAGCGTGACCTGGTTAGGCGCACAAGATTTCTGACAAATTGAGACTTCTTTAGAAACCCCACTCAGCAGCTTGTGCCACTTACATTCTGAAACACCACAGGGTGGTTCATTCAAGACTCACATTGATTTCGCCAACTGCATGTGGCAACGCTGCTCAGAAGTGAGGGACTGGCTAGAATTGATTCTTCTCTGATTCTCACCAAACGCAGAGGAATCAGATGGGATGAAGAAAAGGTGTAAAGCAGAGCCTTTTGCTGTTGCTAGTGTGCAAAATCATCCACCTGTAAGAACAGATTGTCCTGGCAAGAGAGAAGCTACAGAGGTATGTGAATGTTTGTTGCTTTGCAAACAGATTAACTACTACTGAATTGTAGCAGGCCAACACTAAATGGTGTCAGGATGCAGCTGCCACTCTGCTAGTGGCAGACCACCCTCGGATGACAACAGTGCCAGGCTGTTGGACCCATGGCAGATCCAAAGGCTTTCTGAGGCCACACATCAACATGTTGTTAGTGCCTTTCAACAGTAACAACCCACTTCCCCTTTTCAATTGATGTAAGCCACCACTGAGCTAGTTGTTGGTTGGAATTTCACATCCCTGCTGTCTAAAAGTTGCCCCAGCTGTAGCAAGATCCCGATCACTACTTCCATTCATAGTAGGTTGATGTGTTATGACTCACTCTTCCCAGGGGGTCAGTTATCACAGAATATGGGGTTTCCTCCAGTACTTAAGGGTCTGACTGACCTCAGGCAGCGGACGGAGTTCAACATGTAACGTGGCATTTGGGTTCTAACTCCACGTGAACAAACCTCTGCTACAGGTGTCTCCTGTGTTGCACAACATTGAGGAAAGTGATGTGTGGTGGCACCTGCTTAGGTGAGCAGCAGGAACTCTTCTTCCAGTGCTGGCTTAAGTGAATGATACGAAAACAATTCCCATTCGGGGGACCAACCCCCTGTTATCTGGATGAAAGAAAGACAGAGAAGATTTGCACTTTGCGTGGAATTGGCAGGTGTAAATCCAAGGGAGGTCTCATATCCCTGGTGTTCTTGAGGACCAGGAAGTCTTCCATTTAGACTTCTACCTGCAGTTGCAGCTCCCAGTCTGTCATTCTAGTGTTTAGACAATAGTTTTCCAGGTTGTTGCTGGATCAGAGGAACACATGCCTACAAGGTGATTGAGGCACAGAGACACTTCTGTGCAATCTGCAAAGACTGGTCTGACTGCAATTACTGTTTTCAACATCTTTGTCCTTCACATTATATCCTAAAATAAATCTATTGCTGCTGGATGTTGTTGACAGTGTTAGTTTAGGGTTAAGTTCAGCACCTTCACATGCTGAAGATGTATGGATGCAAAGGTGTATACGCTTGACTATACGCTTGAAAAAATGTCAGCTTTTCAAGTTAGCCTAACAAGCAAAAAGCACCGTCAGACTGATTAGCCTGTGTTAAATGTAACAGCACATATTTCTTTCTGTTTATCCTACACTGTCAAACAGATTTCTTTACCCACATAAAAGGATCAAAGATTTGATCAGGACAGTAACACTTAGCTTTCCCTAGATTAGTTCCTGCTCATTTGGTGGGAAACGTTTGTCTTCACCTCAGTACCAAAGCTGCTTCTTTTGCATAATCAGCAAATTGATTATCGGCAAAACTAAGGATTTGGCCAGCTTGAACATTCACTGCATTCAAACCGTGAAAGAAAACCAAGCATATTGAGTGCATGCTCTGTGGGGGAATCAAAATGACCATCCTCCTCATTCTGTGTCAGGGTCTTCTTTGCTTTGTCTCATTGCAGTAAAGTGATCCTAAAGTTCATCAATAAGACCAAACGGAGGTACAGTATTGTATGAGCGCCGGAAAGTCTGATACAATGGATTGGACTCCAGCCTAAAACCAAGTACAAAAGAACGCAAATATTAGTACCAATAAAATAAATATAGCTTTAAAATGGTCTTGAACTTGGGACTTTGTGAAAGAGGGTCAACTGATGTGCTTTAGGCATTCTTTCTTACGATCCATTTGATGTCTGTCAATCATAACCTTTTGTCAGGACTTGGGTAAGGGAGTTTTTTCTGCTACTCAAAGGTCTGGTCACATACAGAACATGGTGCAGAAAACACCATGAGGAATTTAGGGAGTCACTGGTCGGGCTCTGGCACCTCTTGTGGAGCATTATTGTTATTTCCTTAGTCTGCTTTTTTCTTGTTGAACTTATTTTGCCCTTTTTTTCTCTATGTTACTAACATGCTTTGGAAACTAACATCATTCATGGAATGTGTCATTCTACTAACCAGTATGGTTTTTGCCGTTTAACAATGTACTAACAGTATTGACCATCATATATTATTTGAGTAACAATCGTTATTCTGTTCACAGTTTTTAATTTCCTTTCTCCCCCCTTTTCCACAAAGCACTCAGGCATTGGACACGCTATGGTAAACAAACTACATTGTTCGGTAGATATCATTCTAATTGTTTCTTAGTTTGGGTTTGCCGTGTGTTTCTTTTCTTTCTTTTTTTACTGTAGACGTCATTTACAAAAAAAGGGAAATTGCGGTTGGTACTCTTCTGCTTACTTTTCGAATCCTTTTTAATTTTCTTGGTTCATTCATTGGTTTCACCCTCTTTATTTCACTTGTTTCCTGTCCAATTCTGTTTGATCCACCTTTTTAGGAGCATCATTTCGAGCCTTTTGCATCAAGCTGTGGTTAATATTGAGGACCCTCTCCTGTCCGGCTGGCCTGATGCTCTTTGGCTCAGCCAGTTGTATCCCCATTCACTTTGCATGGCATGCACTTTGACTACGTGTTGCAAATGTCACACTGCCCATTTGTCAACATGACTGTGACAGTTGAACTGTGTTTGTCATTGGTGCTTCTCTGGTGCGTTCTTATTACTCTTTGTGGTTCTGCAGTGTCCATAAGCTTTTGCATGCATCTGACACTGTGGCAAGTGTCAATAAACTGACCCTGTATCCCAGTAAAGAATTTTCTTTTTGTACGCTTGTATTCAAAAAGAAAAGGCAAATGCATGCATGTTTTTTTTTCTTTAATACCCTCAGTCATTGTCCTATACTAAAAGGTGATTATGCTTTTCATAGCATGTGCTCCCTGTCTAACCTAGTGGCACTTTCTGATTTCTTTTGTAGAACTGCTGGACGTACTAATATGGAACTAATAGTTTAACTAACCTAGATAACATTCTACTAACACCATTTTTGTGTCTGCTAAAGTACTTTTAAGTTGCAGTAGGGGCAATACTAACACTGTAGTATGGGCACTTCACTAACACTCTAACTAGAATAGCATTCCTTTGAAGGCCTGCAGTCTTCCAACTAATCAAACTGGACAAAATAATAATAAAAAACAAGAAAAAAGACAATGAAAACAGACATGAAAATGGGTTTAAAAAACATATAGGGAAGTCTGTCATAGACAGCAAGAAAGGAAAGGCAGTAACCTTGCAGTATATAGGCTGTCTGAGTATAGCGTGTCCTTTCCCTGTGCTTTGTTGTCTAGGTAACAATATCCGTGGATGGGATTCTGACCACCACAGGATATACACAAGAAGACTACACCATGCTAGGCTCTGACGACTTTTTCTATGTTGGAGGGAGTCCTAGCACAGCTGACCTGCCTGGATCTCCGGTTAGCAACAACTTCATGGGCTGCCTCAAGGAGGTAAACACCGCTTCTGTGTGCACTCTGAGGCTGGTGGGTGTACAGGATATGACTGGCTTCACCTCAGGACTCCAAAACAGGCCATTCCACCCACACACTGACCCTGTCTCATCCTTTACACTTTGCTTTAGTTTGTTTCTCCTCTTTTTCCTCACATACTCTCACACAAACTTTATTTTGCCTCTGCCGCCCCCTCAGTGCACTCATAATGTTATACACACGTGCACGCACACACGTGCGCTTCGAGGTGTCTGGTGTACCACACAGTCGCACATAAAGAACAGTCTCGGAGTTTACCACAGGCTTCGTACAGCTCCGTCAGGTGCACTTCAAAGAGGAGCAGTGATCCTTAGATCAGGCAGTTGAATTTTCATGAGCAGTCAGACAAGCGACACACTTAACTCCTTGCTTTTCTTCCACTGGGGAATATTCAGCACATGACCACTTACCTAATGACTTATCTTATTATTATTGTGTTTGCTTTTGTAGAAGTGTGTCTATTTATATAAATTTAACTCGTGCTAGAAATGTGCAGCTGGTTCTTAACTTTCACCTTGAATTTAAAAACAAACAGCACACAACAAGGTGAAGAAATATTCATGTCTGACTTATATGTTATCAGGACGTTCAGCACATTTTGTATTTGGATGTTCCCTGGTGAAGTTGGCCCCTTTGAATCTGGCTCACAACTTCCAGTGTGTCATTTGTCACTTACCCATTTACTCATATTTTCTACTATGTATGTATGTACAGTATATAGTCTACACCTTATCCCGAGAGATGAAACAAGTTAGGAAGAGGTAAAATCTCCCTGCAGAGAGGTTCATAAGTTATACCTTTCACTTTAAGCTATACAGTAGTATTTTTTATTTTTGCTGGTTAATAGCAATTCTGACCTAAAGCATTTACTTCAGGAGCCACCAGGGATACACAAAGATATCCAGCAGGCAAACCTCCAAAGTGCTGCAAAATGATCCCTCCATTTATCTTTTAATTTCAAATGCTGTTTCCCCCTTTCCCTCAACTCTCTGCTTTTTCGTTGTTGTAGCTTTTCTTGCTCTTGTGGTGTCCTACATTTTGTCTCCCACCTCAAGCACAGGCTGTCGTCCTCAGCGAACCTCTGAGAGGTCTGAGGCAGCTCTCTCTAATGAGCAGGCATGGCATCGACCACATGTCCACACACGTGTACAGCTCATTAGAGGTCTGGGTTTCAAGGGGGGTATCTTGGTTAACTACATGTCTTTGAGGTGCTGCAGATGTGGTGACAAAAGGGCTGAGATTGGTGCCCTAACTGCTCTTAGTCAGCCAAACTGCTCAGTGTATTGAATTACTCAAAAACTCGTATCTTAAATATGGTGCATGCCCGTGATTGTTCTCTGGAGATGTTACATAATTTCTCATCTTTTATATGCTGATATTTTAACATTTATTATTTAGTTGTACTAGACAATGCAGATGTCAATATCAAAAAGACATAAAGCGCATAAACTGTAAAAGCCATAGTTGATTGATGGCATGTTTTGAAGTGCCTTGCTGCAGCATTCGTGTGCAGATTTCAGTCTGAGGTGCCACGCCTGCCTGTTGGTTCTGATGGCAAAACAAACGGTGGTGCAGTAATTGCTCAGATGTCACAGCCCAAGCTTGATGACAAATTAGTGCAGCACTACTAGCACAGCACCAGTTGTAGCTCAGACCAAAGCTCCTTTGACTCTGAAAGGTGCCCTTTGTCTTGACTATAAAGAATTGATTCAGGTTTATTGGCTGTATCTGTTGCACCTTTACTCTACATGACTAAGGTCCAGCAGGCAGAGATATCATCTTTTATTCCTTTTACTTCTTTTTTACATTCTTTGTTGTGTCAGGAGATTCTTGTCAAATGACCTTTTTATTCCCATTCTGAAACATTTCGTTTGGCTTGAAAAATGTACAGCGCTGTACTTTTTTTCTTTTCAGTGGGTAGATAAAGACGTGGGAATAAAAGTCTGCCATTATCAGTTTCCTGTTTTCCGTGCAGTAAATACAGTCTGATACAGTCAGTCACAAAGCATTTACAAGAAAGCTAAGCCTGAGCTTACCTAATTCTGATGCAGCGCTATGAGCTCCATCTACCTGAACGGTTAGACACAGTAGATCTGACTCGGTGATAAACATAATGCTCCATGCAAATGCAGTCCCATAGGAGGTGTCCCCATTTTCAGGTGAACACTTAGCATGACAACAAATAAAGAACATGGGCAGTGTTTTCCACAGCTGTAACTCATGTGATTTGTCCCGTTAAAAGCTATATGGATTTACCAATGGAACTCTTTTGTTATGTAAATACATATGCATGCTAACGATAATTAGCTCCGTCTGTCACTTAATAACCTTATCTACCAATTTGCAGTGCCAGAGCGGTGTGGAAGAGATCATTGACTCTACTTGTGCTGCCCCAGGGGCAGTATGCCAGGCATACTATTGACAGCTTTGTGCCTAAAGTCTTAGCTGACACACTATTATATTAAAACCCTCCAAATGTATGTAATTGTGTTTTTGTGGCGAGGCAAATTTGAAATATAATGACCACACTGATGTTTTAATGAAAAAGTTTTGACATTCACCAAAATGTTAATTAGTGTCTCATATGGAAATTAGATGTTAGAGACAGAGGGATTCTTGCTATTACAGCTGCACTTATTCAAGATTCTCTTTTATTATGGTGATTGGATAATGACAAAGTTACGACTGTCTCTAATTTTTTGCAAGATTGTTGCCAATTATAGTAGCACTCTTGTTTGATTTCCAGACAGTGTGACGTACAGTGCCCCCCTACACACATTGCAGTTACTTCTTTGTCTTTAGAGATTTGTTTTGATCAGTATTTTGAGGACTTACTCCAGAGGCATCCTTCTATAGTGTTTAGAAGAGAATTTGATATGCCTTTAACGCTGCCTTGAAACAGGAGATTTAACATGAGTTTCACACACAAATGAAGTTGATTAATGAGAGAAACATTAGTTGAGAAGGATCAAGTTGGCAAATTGGTCAGTTGATAGTCTTGCTGTGCTATATGACAGTAATTATCATCCATGGTTAATTGGTATTTTAATGGCATTATGGTTCATTTTTTGTAATGGGCTGCTGCTGTCTGTCACTTCTGCGCCTGAGCTCTTTAGCACTTGGCACCTTAAAGGTCACACCACTTCATTTAGTGAAGCTCTCTGATGCCAAACCCTGTCTGCTTTACAGTGTTTGAGAATATAAACTGCTACTGAAATGAGGGATTCTGCAAAGAAAGATATGCATCATAGATTTTTGTGTTTCATCAGTTTTTTAAATGATTCACCTTACACTGCATGTTGCAATGTGCATGCTAATGCAGTCATTTTTAATTTTTCGTTAAGAAAGGCATATCTATCATCAGCCCACTTTAATTCTAATCACAGGCTGCAACAGGGGCCTTAATCAGCATTTTAGTCCACACCTGCAATCAAGGCAGCAGTTAAGATTTATCACTCTCCATCTCACTTTTCACACACAGACCCAAGAGAGGCTACCTGATGGAATAATTTTCTCTGACCATTATCACCATTGCCTTTTAAACTCAGGCTGTCTCCTCCTTTAGTTGACACTGGAGCTAAAAGTCAAAATGGATGTCTCAACTATTTACACTTCACTCAGCCAGAGTACACTGTGCATGTGTTGTGAAGGCTTCAAATAGTGAGCAGAGAGAGCAGGGCAACGGGAGCGACATTTGGTGCCACGTAAACACAGTTCCTCACGCATAGGTGCAGTGTGACAAAGATGACCAAGCAGTGCAAACCCTGCTTATGACACACTGTCCAGGGGGGGTGAAACGTCACATAGATTACTGCTGTTTTACATATCCAGCCCATTCATTTTTATAAAGCAAAGATAATTTAGTGCCCCAGGAGTTATGTTTTTTCTGTAGGCTGACGTGGAAGTTAGCTTTGCCCTGGTTCCCTCTTAAAAAGGCAAACAAACATTTAGATTTCACATTTTCTTCAGCAAGATGGTCAAATGAACACCACTTTAGGATTTTTGAAGCCTAAATTCGATTGCTAAAAGTAAAGCACCAGCATCATGCTATAAACGACTACAATACAGTCACATGATTTAATGTCCCCACCACAGCAAGGCTGTTAAGCCGTCTTTGGCTCAGCATGATGACATTCTGTAGTTATATTTAGCCACTTTTTTGAAACAGTCTTTTAAAAGAGACACATAAAAGGTTCAAAGTTCGGGTTTTGGGTATTTACTGACCTATTTTATTTTGTAGACCAAAATGTAAAAGTCTCTTAAGCTTGTGTTAACCGCAGAACTTATTTTAGGCTTCTAACTGAAAACCCATTTAAAGAATATATTGACTGCAGGACGAGGGAACCGGAGGTCTTGAATGCTAACTAATTTTTTGGTTTTAGGACTCACTACTGGGGCACTCATTTAGATTACCTGGAACTTTTACATTTAAACAGCCATATAAGTAATTAAGAAGTACATTTCCACCATGTATGTTAGATATGTTACTGTATGTATGACTGTAGAAATGACTTTCTTATTGTACTCCTTATTCAGGTTGTGTACAAAAACAACGATGTGAGACTTGAGCTGTCCAGGATGGCAAAGCAGGGTGATCCCAAGATGAAGGTCCATGGCACTGTGGCCTTCAAATGCGAGAACGTGGCCACCCTCGACCCCATCACATTCGAGACGCCAGAGTCGTTTATCATCCTCAACAAGTGGAACGCTAAGAAGACAGGCTCCATCTCCTTTGACTTCCGCACCACAGAACCCAACGGCCTTCTCCTCTTCAGCCATGGCAAACCCAAGCAGCAGCCGAAGGACTCCAAGAGTCCCCAGACTCTCAAGGTGGACTTCTTTGCCATTGAGATGCTGGATGGCCATCTGTACCTGCTGTTGGACATGGGTTCGGGAACCACAAAGACCAAGGCAGTCAATAAGAAAGTCAATGATGGCGAGTGGTACCATGTGGACTTTCAGCGAGATGGCAGATCAGGTAATTTTTCAGCCTTTTAACATATACAATTTTGGTGGTCCTGTGAGATTGCATATGATGATAGACAAAACATATAAACACATAAAGAAAACATCTTACAACAATTTAGAGAATTCACAACATATTTTCACATATGCTGCTTGATGAAATTTACTACAATACAGACAATGCAACTGAATACTGACACCCACTAAAGTTCATGACTCATAAGTGATCCAGCAATTTTAAATTCCTTTTAAGTAAAACAAACTGGCTAAGTGGTTCAGATATTGCAGCAGATATCTGCCATACACCTAATGTTTAAATTTGTAGCACAGTCTGTATGTGCATCGTTAAATTGGTATGGATGTTTTCATGGTTTGATCATGTTTTTCATGTCTTTCCTTTAGTTGCAGTGTGTTAGGCCCCCCAGGGCCACTGCATACATAAATGTTTGTATGTTTGTATGAATGATGAAGAACTTGTCTGTAGTCTGAATTGCGATTACAGACTAACACATAAGATACAGCATTCAGCAGAGATCTAGAGTTCCAACTCTGCTGTGCATCATCCAGATGAATTATTTAACTGCAACAAAAATACTACTGCAGGGTTACAGTTAACTTTTCTGTGAAAGAAAAAATCCATTATGATGTCAATGCTGATCTCTACTGAAAATCATAGCACTGGATGCTTGTTGTAAACAGCTCCAGTCATTTAATGAAAAAAAAGAGGTTTTAATGGCAGTAGCGTGTGGTGTAACCTATGTGTCATATGTCATGATTCCAGATGCATATTTGCCACAAAATAACTTTGCCCCCTCTCCCATCGTGTCCTCTAAGCCCAGGGGTCGCTCTGCTCTGGTCCCTGTTGATTTGCTTATCTAAGCAGCAATTTGTTAGTGTGTGCTTGGAGCCAAGGCCCTGCAATGTCATGCTGCAAATTAGATATACCCCTTGACCATGTTTTCCACTCCATCTCAAGAGGTGGAAATTAGATTAACTGTTTCATTACCCCCCCAAAGCAATGCTGGTCTGTGTTCTAAATTGAGCTGTATACACTGTTGGAATAGCTATAGAGCCCATTCATGTGCTTTACTTTGATATGGTGCCTCCAGCTGCATTAATCATTTAAGGTTTCTTATACAAAAAACAGGTCCAATGCTCTGATTGAGGAGGCTTACTCTAGTCATATACAAAAATATACAGTACTGAGTGGCTTGGATTCAACTTAAAATAAGAAAAAGCTGTGTGACTCCTCAAATAATGTAAATCTACAACATTTATTTATACTAGACCAAACTATAACAAACACAGTCTAAATTTGATTGTGTTAATGATCTGTTGAGTAGCCTCCCGTCATCCACCCCCACACACTAACGCACGTATGCACACACACAAAAGCTATGGAGCATTTTTTTTTTAGTGGAGCTTGCTCTACTCGCTGTTCTCTCTGTCTACCCTGCCCAAGTTTCCATGGAAACAGAAGGTGGTCTCTCCCAGGACTGAGACAGTTGCTGCACAGTGCTGTGCTGAGCTGTGCACTAATGACATTTCAGAATAACTTTTCTTCCTTTCCTCAAGACGAAGGCATCAACGCTTACATACTGGAGTGTAAAAGGGACATAAAAAGTTCTCTGTAATGTGATGACTTCCCATGTGAGAAAAGTAACAAAATGGTTAGAGTGGCGCACTCACAAACTGTTTAAAGTTACAAAGCAGTTTCCAAATTTACCACCACTGTTTTGTCTTTGCTCACCCTTTAAATTTAAGCCCATTAAATTCTGCAAGTTTGCAGTCCTCTGGAATCTGAAATCTCGCATCTTGAGATTTCCATGAACTGCACAAAGCGCTATTGTTTGCAGTGTGTAATGATGTGTGCATGGCACCTCAAATGGAAGCATTAGGTTCTTTTGCAGTTCCTTTGTACTGGAAAAAGCCCCATGTGATTTCCATTCCCACAGGATACATGTAATTTTAATGATGCATTAAATAGCGGATTTGTGCAATTCGAGTGGTATAAAAACTTTTTAATAGCTTTTATAAATGCAGGTTTTAATATTCATATTTTTTTTCTCCACAAGTTATTGCTACATATTGATATTTAGGCATAAACTGAGCTGATTCAAAGCTCTGTAAAATAATAAAATAGTTCATTTATGGGCATTGACTTTAAAAAGCGTGAAGGCGTGTCTTGATAGACATGAATGCCGTGCCATGCTGTGAGCAGTTTGTTACATTTATGAGAGCCTGAATGAACATTACCAATCTTAGTCAACTTATTATTCCGTTTTAATAGTCCACATGTGAAGCTCAGTCAGTCCAGTTTCCCCTGCGACATAATGCTAGCTTGGCTCGTGAAGGCTATTATACACCCCAGCGCCCCTTTGTTATAGTTTTTAATAATTGATAGAATTAAGGTAATTTTAAAACATAAGAAAAGTATTCACCAGTCCCCCGAGAGCATGAGTCACGAAACATATGGTACGCTCTGCTTTTCATCTGTGTGTCAGATGTTTTATCAATACACACCACCGAGCACATCACTCAAAACAAAAGTGCAACTCAACAGCCAGACAGAATTGTCTGCAGCCGGGTCTTCCATGTGCAACACTTCCTGCAGCTGTGACAATGGCGGATAATGATCCCTGCCCTATTTAGTTTAGCTGGCTCTTCCTGCAGGAAGCCACCCTGTAAATGGACTCTCGCTCTCAGACAGCATCTTCTAACCTCAATGCATTAGAGACGCTAAGAGACACTCTGCTTTTAAGTGAGGGCTTCTGGGCCCAGAGTGCCGTGGGTCACTCATCAGAGACATTACACGGACATTGCTCTGTTGAAGCCCCACTTCCTGCCAGGGCACGCACACCACTACTTCACACACAAACATGCACACGCGTACAGCACGCAAACAGACACATGCACACACGCACACATATAGACAACACATCCCCCATCCCCACAGCCCACTCGCAAGCTTCTCTCTCTGCAGAGAATCCAATCACATAGAGAGATTTGGCCGTATCGCCCTAACTGGATTGTAGTAATCCCCTGTCTAACATGTTTTGGGGATGTGTGAGTGGGGTTAGGGGACATCATGCCAAGTTGAGCCTGGCTGCTGATGCAGAAAGTGCGCAAGAGATGTGAGCTGTCCTTTGGACCCCTGCCTTCAGGTTTGATGATGGAGTACCACTTACGGCTCAGGCTGTAGAGAAAGAGAGGGAGAGACAGAAATGTGGTCAAAGGGTTTTAAAATGGCCTTAATGCTGATCTTTGTCATCATTATCCATCCTCATTTATCGCCTGCATCATCATTTTGATCAGCCACCTCGAAACTGTACATCCTGTACTTGCTTCTCAAAGTATTGTTTGCTGCTGCTGCTCTCTCATCTGCTTTCTTATCTGTCATCATATACCCCTCCTTCATCTTCTCTCCAGACATCTTTATCTCCATGTTCCCATCTTGTTCTGTATCCATCTCCTCCTCTTTTATGCTTGGTAGTGTTCGCGAAGACACATCCTCTTCCCCTCTTGGCTATGAATACTGTTCCAAACATAGGCTGTCCTGCAATGTGTGTATGTGTGATATGTTCCCCATATTGCTGGCCTGGCGATGGCACATGTCCCCATGGGATTGTATAGTGCCTTCTGACTTAACATAGCTTGACTGTGTTTACACACTTCCTTACAGGACTGTGACAAGTGAGCAGAACACTCTGAGCAGATGCCTGAAAGATGCTGACGTCCTTCTCTTGTCTCCCACTTACATCAATTTAGAGAGACATGCTTACTGTATAGCGTCCTTGTTTGCTGTTTATGACTCTAATAAGACTTACGTATAGACGCCATGGGATTTAAAGAAGCCACTAGATGATGACTCCTCAAGTATTTACTTTGTAACTGTATAATTCACAAAGTATTATTGCAAAGTGAAGGTATTTTATACTGCGGCTACTACCTGTCATATGGTGAGTTCTGTGATAACTGGGGTGTTGATGCTTTCTTCACGATTCACGCTGACCACACTGATGCTCATTCTTCAGCCAGGCACCTGCTCTATACTCCGAGAAAAGTTTCCTCGCTAATGAGTTTGATGTACCGGGCTCGTTAGCAATAACCTGAAGGGAGCTGTTCTGGCTGCGTGACGGGTGGCCCTTGCCAAGTGTGCAAAGCTTGGAAGTCACAACAGCTGTGGATGGAGAGAGCAGGGGCAGTGGGTGGCGGCAGGAAAGTGCTGGAACAGATGCTGGGGGCCAAGACCCCGAGAAAAGAGCTGGAACATGTTAGTGGGACCAGGTTAATCATTGTGCACTAGGTCCTTAGCTGTCTTTCTAAAGCACTTTTGCAAGAAGGCTGGCTCACCTTGGCTGTAAAGCAAGACAATCAATATTATTAGTAGCTTATAAAGTAATGTTTTTTTTTTAGTTTTTGTTTCTTTTGTGGCAGCTGTCATGTAGGTTTAACAGATCAAATTGCAAAGAAAAGTAACGAAACTATGCTTTCACTGAAGCCGATATACATATATTTAACATATGTATAATTAATTGTGACGTGTACATTCATGCATGCTAATGGAAGCTGTATTGAAATTTGAAAGGCCCCATTTAAGGTCTAATGCGTCTCTAAAATGTACCCGGCATCCTGGCTAAAAATTTATGTGTGGCTTAGGGCTTGTTTCTCAACATAAACACTTGAAACTAGAAAAGTAACTTAAAAGCTGTGCTCTTCTTCCACATACAAACAGTAAGGACTCTGTCATTTAGCCTGGGGCAATCAGCTAATAACTCTCTCATATCTGCCATGGCATGCATCTGCCACTCAAAATGCAAATTATGACTTTATGGCAATTCTATTTTTGAGCATCTTTAGCTTACTATTTCTCTGCCACTCACCCCGGGCAGTGGCCTGTGCGGATCCTCAGCAGGCACGGTATATAGATTACTGGACGAGGATGTGGGCAGTGGAGGCAGCCACCATTAATTAAAGATCCACAATGGCTCCTGCACTGAGAGTAACAGATCCATATACAAATTAATCACCCGGTCTGAGTCCCACAGTAAGGCCTTCCTTTCCACAGCTTTACAGTCCAGTCATGTCCGCTGTTGTTTACCGTGCTCCAGATCGAGAATTAAACCTGAATGAGAGCGATAAATCACAGTGGGGAAACACACAAACTCTCATTGCAGGTTTATGTGTTGGAGAGGCAAACAGAAGGAGAGACAGGGTGAAAAAAACAGCCTGCAGTCCGTTAATCAAGTTCAAAAAGATGGCTATGATGTTTTTTATTTATTTTTTATTTTATTTGTTTGGTTGGCTGAAATGATAGAGAGGGCAACGATTTCTCTTCTCCTCTACTTTCTTTTTTATGACCACTGCTTTATAGATAAAGGAGATTTATTATGGGAAATCCAAGGAAAATGGAGAGGATACTCTTAGGGATCCTAGATTAGGCTACTAATAGACTAGCTGTCCCGTGATTAATGTGTCTTATCAACACTCATCAGTCATTCTAAATGAAGAAAATCCTGACCTTGTCCAGATGGATAACACTAATTAAGCTAATTTCTTCATCAAACCATCTTTAGATGGGTCCTCTCTGCATGTTTGTGTTACTGCAGGGCAGATAGTGTTGTTTAGTATCTACACTCACTGATAGGTGTAAAATGTGTCCGTCTGGCGAATAACCTCAGAGTTGTTCAAAAATGGACAAAATAAATTTATCCTACTGTTTCTTTATTTTTTAGGTACCATCTCTATAAACACACTCCGTACTGCCTACACAGCCCCGGGAGAAAGTGAGATCCTGGACTTGGATGACAACCTCTACCTTGGGGGTCTGCCAGAAAATAAAATGGGGCTGGTGTTCCCCACTGAGGTGTGGACAGCACTACTCAACTACGGCTACGTGGGCTGCATCCGGGATCTATTCATTGACGGACAGAGTAAGGATGTCCGGCGTCTGGCTGAGGTCCAGAAGGCTGCCGGGGTCAAGCCCTCCTGCTCTAAGGAGCCTCCCAAACAGTGTTTGAGCAACCCCTGCCAAAACAATGGGGTCTGTAGAGAGGGCTGGAACCGCTACGTGTGTGACTGCTCTGGGACTGGATACCTGGGACGCTCCTGTGAAAGAGGTAGGACTTTTATCTAATTTTGTCTACCAGGCTGTTTGGAAGCACGCCATTTCTGTCTGGTTGGCATAATTTGGATTTTTCAGTGTGAAATGTCGACAGTGCTGCACAATGACACACTTCTACCTCTGTCTTGAGGTAAGCATGGGACTGTGAAAATGTGAATACAGTTGACATCAAAGACAACCAGAAAAAGGCTCATTTTAATTATATACACTTTAGATTTAGTGTTCTTTGTCTGAAAGAGACCTCCTTTTGAGTTCAGGTTGAGCAACATTGCCAGACAAAAGCCTGCAGGTGGTCTTTTTTTTATCTGTGCTGATGGTTGAACATCAGCAGCTCTCAAACAGCAAACGGAGTAATACAAGACAGGGAAGAAAGTGTGCAGGTGGAGACAGACAGCCACAGAGAGGCAGACAGAATGAGTCAGGGTACGTCGGGTGTTGACTGCCTGATGTTTGACTATGTTGAGTGGCAGGTGACTGATGCACCACTGAGACGCTGCTAGTCACGTCCACCATGCACACTAGCCTGTAAATTGGCTGTCTTCTGCTAACCATTTGGCTCATCAAACCACTCGCTCATGACCAGACCTGGTGCAGAATACTTATCCCTCTCTCCTCCAGAGAAGAGAAATAGGAGAAGTGAGTGTCACACAGTGAACTCCTAGAGCTCTGTGTCTTAGCTGGAGCAGATGTGAACCTCACTCTGCAGTGGTTTATTACACGGAAAGCACAGTTTTTATAGGTGCTCATAATAAAATAAAATCTCAAATTCCTCTGTAGTCTTTCATGTTGGGAGAGTTATAGCTTATGGCATTATAGCAACCAATATTTGTTTATGTGTTTGTCTATAGAAATAGTTGCATTTGCTTGAAGTTACCCCTGAGTCTGTCTTGATAAACTGGCCTGAGCACTCCACTGCAGATCCTTGTTACTGTATTTGTATTTTGTTATTACCATATTTGTAATGTAGCTGAATATAACAACCAGTCATAAAGGAATTTCTGTGTTCACTTAGTAGCTCTGTAGCTCAACATGTTCCCGCTTTTCTGCATGTTCAGCATTAGCTTATTGACCTTTCTGACCAGTGGATTGCCCTTTGACTTGTTTGATTAAAATCTAGCCGGATTAAAACAGCAACCAGCTGTGTGAGGAGGCCAAATCCTTCACTTGCTAATATGGTCTGGGCTGAGGCAATTATATTCTGACAATATTGGAATTTCAGGCTTATTTACATAATCAGGCTGAGTGAATAAATATGTTGGATGTATAGTTCATTATAGTTCACCCAAAGAGATTTGCAATAATAACTTATATTAATAGCCCCGGGTTTGGGTGTGATGAAAAATCTGTTGAGAAAATTATTCAATAGTTTTTTAACTCAATCACAGATGAGTGGCTCAGTGACATGTTAATTTGTATTCATGAATTAATCATAATCAAGTGCATCAGTGAAGTGTATATCCACTGTATGTATAGCTACTGTATACAGTGATTTATAATTAATGTCATATCAAGACAAATACTACCCTCAACTAATACAGTGTTTACAATATATACTCGTAAGTGCCAGAAGCCAGGATTGCACTCAAGTGTAAAACTTTTATGTTGCAGCTCTACGTATAGAGTTTTCATCATGAAGTCTCAATGAGCGATGGCAGCAAATGAGCAAAAAACTGTTTACATATGCATAATCAAGGCAAATGTCAAAAAGAGCCCAAGCATGTCACACTGTTATCACAGCGTGATGCATCTGCACAGGAACGACAGCAGGAACAGGTTCTCTCAACGGGGAAAAAAATTAACTCCAGTTGGAATGTAACACGTCCCACGCATGTGTCAGCTGTACATATGCTCGCACTTCTTCTCTGTGCTCAAGTCCCTCACCTTATCAAATGGTGTTGCCTAAATATCCCGTAATTGGGAAGTAGAACATGTCTGGCTGAGATGCTAATGTTGCGACTGGATGCTGATAGAAATCTGCTGAGTCAAACGGAAGCAAAAATTAAACAGAGATTTCCTGTTTGTTATGAATGCTGGTTCATCAGTCGCGTATGCCTTATGCCATGTGACAGGTGAATGCCGTAACGTTAATGCTGAGACAGGAAATTAATATATAATTCTAGTGAAAAAACTAAAGTATATGAAAGGGAGAAAGTGATCTCCTCCATCTCCGATGACTGTGTCAGTTTGGCTTGGCTCTCAATTCTCCACACGTGCACCTCCATTCTAGCTAATGAGTTGACAGGAATTAGGGCATAGTACATGAGGGAGGTGGAGTGGGCATGGGATACAGATTGTTTCACTCCAGCAAGATAATGAATTATCCAGAGAGTGTTCTTGGATTCAAAAAGATATTCATCTGAAAACAAAAGCAGAAAACACTCTGCATTTGAAACTACTTCACATGGAAGTGCTGGATGCCAAAAAGGGTCTCTGCCACTACGACCCCCCTCTCCTCCCTCCTACTCGACTGTCTTCTGGTGTCTCGGCTCCTCTGACCAGCTCTCTTGGTTTCTGATTGTCTCGGCTCTATGTATGAGACTGGCATCGGCCAGAGTGTGAGTGGGAGCAGTGGTATGGAGGATGGGCCCTGGCATGCTGCCAGCTGTTTTGATGGCTCCAGATTGCCTCTGCGCTGGTAGGATGAAGCAGGCACCAGCAGGCCGAGAAGCTGTCAAAAGAATTACCCCAGCTCTCACTTATCCATGCATGGTGTACCACCCGGTGGCAAAATACAGCTACTGCATATGGCGGAGGAGGAGGACAACAACGAGTGGAAGAAACAGGAGGTGGAGCTTCGGAAGAGAACCACGGAGCTATTCGCCCTATTTCGAAAGATTTTAATTAAGCAGACAAAGCAATTTCCCCCCTTGCATCCCAAATGTCTTCCCCCTCATTGTTCCTCCAGTTGCTAATTAGCCCAAATATTAGTCTTGCGGTGTGAGGCTAAGGCAGCCACCCAGATGGTGTAGTAGGTGCGTTGCAGCACATGCACGTATTCCCTAACGAGATATGACATGCTGGATTCCAGCACTGACAGCACCTGCAGTATTCCACATGGACAGTGGCTCAGATGGATGTTTACTTACTTGTGATGAATAAAGATAGGTGCTGCGGATCAATATACAGGTTGATACACAGGTATACGCACTGTATACAACATCTGCTGGATGCATGTACGCATCCTGCTGACGTTTGGATGTTAGCAGATGCTTTGCACTGTGCTTGTCATGCTCAGTCATGAGCGTAAAATCTTCTTTATTTTGTCATTAAATACAGCAGTCCTAAACTGCAGGTCATTCTTTTGGAATAGATCAATAACAAGAAGCATTAATCGATAACATTGCAATACATCATTGCCAGGATCTTCTATGGTGGATTTCTTACTCAAAAACATAGTCCACAATGGCAGTGCATACAACACTTGAATAGAAAACATAATGTAATTATTTAAATTAGTTTGACTATAGAAAAAACAGGTTCTGTGAGCACATTTATTGCTTTTCAGAGCATAAAGCCATTTGCCATTGGCCCGAAGCTAAAGCCAAGAGGTGCAGAATGTTATTGCGTAATTGTGAGATGCCCTCAAAGGGGAATATGGCTGAGTTTTTAGCGTTTAAACACATTTTAGCCATGCCCTTTGACAGCACACTGTGTGTTAGTCACCATTCACCACACTTGAATATAGTCACAAATTAGAGAGAACTGGTTGTCTCATGCCTTAAGCGATGGACACAGATGCGCAGAAATTTGGCTGAAAAACATGGGAAATGTGACTATAAGTACTGGGGATTGATTTTCTGGAAATATAAGCATGTGTTGTAGAATAGGGGTTTGGCTAAGAGTCAGATAGACAGTGAAATTTTCTTTAGTCGGCAGACAAGAAGGACACATGTAATCAGTCACAAAGTCTTTGTCAGAGGACTGTGTTTAAACTTTACATCATAGCTTTTGATGTCTAGGTTATACAGCTTTATATAGTAAGTCTTGCTGGGACACTTACTGTAGCACAGCTCAGACCAAAGACTGAAGATTAACTTGTACATCTTTAAACATAGTGGTAATTCTCCTTTAAAAGTCTCAATGGACTGAAAAACCTAATTTAAACGTACTAAATCTTTAGCATCTTGGCTGTTGTGTGTTTTCCTGACAGCACTAGCTGTAGCTGCAGATTCCACCTCTCCAAGACAAAGATACTAATCCATTTTCTATTTTTGCTCTCATTTTGTAGCTCTAATGGAGTCACTGTATGGTCATAGGGCAGCAGATGTGAAGTTGGCCTATGGTGATGCTGCTTCTTTCTGTACAGAGAATAGTTGCCCTCTCTCTGGAATCCACTCTGCTGGCAGGTTGTTTTCACATATTTAATAGCAGTGAGTCTATTATGTGGATTGTGTATACTAAGATACTCAAAGAAGGCTGCGGTGAAGAAGACATGAGCAGCTTTGAATTATTTATGATATCTCAGAGCCATGAAAACATTTTCCAAAAGCCTTTGGCAGGTGTTTTCCGGCAAATTTTGAATTGGATTGAGCCTGGCGCCCTGATACTGTGGGACAGCACAATCCTGTGACATGCAGCAGACAGCTCTCCCTTCCTGCAGAGCCTGTTCTCCTTGGGGGGTATGGGGGGAGAACTGTGTGCCTGGCTGCCTTTACTCCCCCTTGTTAGTAGTACAGCCTAATTTGCTACTTCTCTGGTCCGGTCCCCCATCCCCATCACTCCTTGTTTTCTTGTGAAAATCAGAAAACAATGTTGTATCGTGCTTTACAAGACAGAAAATGAATGCTTGGTTTAGTTTTGGTATGCTCCATCTCCCCTCTGACAGCCTCCTGTTGGGCGGGCACAGACAGAAGCTCCAGCTTCAGTCCTCTCAATTTATTTTGATATTAAACAGGGGAGTGCCATTAAAAATGACTGGGCTTCCTGGATTGGATTTTTGACAGGTGCTCGCTTTGCATTAGGAAATGATTCCCTCATATGTCATTCTCCATTTTTTCATATCTGTCTGGACTTTTCTTATTTATGGCATTTGAGACAACCTCTTATATGAATTTCAGCAGAGGTGACATTTTGGATGAAATACAATTTTTACTCCAGATGTGATTAATTTGATCTGTTAAGTCTGGAAAAAAAAAATCAAGAGTGTTCATTTAAGTAATATGGCCTTTATTAAAATGACATATTTGAAAGGGTACGCCACATCATTACTTTTTTGTCACCTTGATTCTTAGCTGTTTTTTTTATAGTGATGGCAATCAACTGACATGACTCCATGTCTTTTACACTTGAAAATTTTTTGGAGCCAAAAGTGACCACATTTGGACGAAAGATTGGAGCTGTTGAGGAGTGAAGGGTGGATCTGACTCATAGACTGTAATGAAATCTCATATACAGCCTGTCACTCAAGAGGCCACGCCCTTAAAAATGGCCTTCATAAATTTTAAACAGGTGAGTTATAAAAAAAAAAAATCCAACCCCCAGTCAGTTGTCATGATTGTTGAAATTAGCTACAGAGACCAAAAACGTTTTTTTGTACCGGGCTGTGAACATGTTTATTTCTGCTGTAAAGTTGGTCATTTTAACATGGGGGGCCTATGGGGATTTACTCTGTTTTGAAGCCAGCCTCAAGTAACTATTTGATGAACTGCAGTTGTTTCCACATTTGCTTTATTTTTCAGCCTTGAAGGCTGCGGCTTAGTGGATTCATGCCAAACTGTCATGGTACGGGGGTCACAGTACAGTGCGCACAGCCACATGGAGAATACACAATTTCTAGATTGATGCACGTAAAGCAGAACCATAGTTCACACATGCAAGTCCCCCCTTAAAACTTTTAGCTATTGGCCCTTATTAGCAGTTGCTGAAGTAAGTATAACAAGCTAACCTAGTAAGAGTTGGAAGACCACTACAACAGCAATGGAGAAAAAGTAACACAGCTTGGGTCCCTTTTTACTTTATGTCAGCAGATATCATTTACGTACACTGCAAAACATTTCAACAGGAAATACAAGGGCCCCTTTTAGAATGTTTATGCTGACAAGTTTGAAATGGTCTATAAGACGAGGTTGGTGTGTTGGCGTTGTTCCACCGTTGTAGGGTCTGTTAAGGGAAACTCATTGAGTATGCTAATCACAATCAACAGTATCACTCAGATGTAAAAATCACTGGGGTGAGAGAAAAGCAGCCCACATTTTGCACTTTCAGTTTCATACCATAAGAGATGTGTTCCATTTCTGTAGCGTGTTGTGACCTGTTGCCTCTCGGCAAAGTGTTTGGTGTCAGTACAGTGTAATACAGAAGTGTTTGAAGGGTTCCTTCATTTTATAATGAAAAAGTTTACCAAAGTTGCCAGTGGGCAAAATGTTGCCTCAGTCCCCAGCAAGAGGAATTTGTCTGTCTTTGACACTTGCACTTCTGTCTGGTCAAAATAAATGAAAACAAACGGGTCCTTGTGCCACCTTTTTTCCCCGCTGTACCAAACTTACATGGAACCATGACTCCTGAGCTAGCGCATGAACCAAACTGTCACTTCTGTGTACCTTTAATGCCCCAACAGTAATGCAGTAATGATTGTTTAGCAGTTGTCTTTAACAATTTGTTTGGCAATTTTTTACATCTCATCTTTCCGGCGTAAACACACCAGAACAACACTCACTGTTAATTTAGGTACAGTTTTAAACATGGTAGCATCAAGAATAAGTCAAATTCTTACTGCTGCTAGAAAATGCTCTCATCTGGTCCAAGTGCTAGCTAATATTACAGTGAAAACATTTTTCAAGTCTTAGGAGCTCGCTCCATTTTTCCTGGCATCTGCTAACAGTGTCTAAATGCGGCTCTTTGCTTTAGCTGCCTGGCAGGAAGCAGACAGTTTAGCAGTGAGAACTCGTTTGTCACACGCCCCTGTCATCTGCAGCATACCCCAGGAGGGCGTGGAGAAATTGGATTTGGGTGAGGAATGTGACGGAGTCATCCCAGGGGATGGATGTGACATTGGCTCTGTGTGACGAGGAAGTGGTGATGAGGTGGTGTGTGTACACTGGTACCCTATCGCCCCCGCCACTCTCCATCTTCTGTCCCTCCAACTTGGCTTCTATCTGTCTCAGCACTGCAGCTGCAGTAATGGCTTTGTTATTGGGTTACGGTTTAGTTACACTACCGGAAATGCTGTTACAACCCCCTGCCAGCGTTAAACAATCTCCGCTGCATTTCTCCAGACGGCTGCCTAATGCTTTGAGTAAATGCAGTCACCCTGAGCGGAAGCTCAATATTCAAGGTCCACAAACTATTACACTTCTGTCGCCGTTTGTGTTTTTTTTTCCTTAGTCAATATCAATATGGCCTTTTGTAGTTTGTCGCCATTATATTGCAGATACAAAAATTGTGGATGTAAGGCCCATTCTCTAGATGGAGTTACCCATGTTTACTCTACAGTAGGATTTTTTTTTTTTGTTTGCCATGATGTGTTTCTTTTTGTTTTTCACTACTTTCCTCACATGTTCATGCCTCTGTGTTTTCTCTGAGGGAGGTCACTGCCTCAGTTGGCACAGAGAAGACAGGACAGGACTCAGACTTAGAATCTGGGTCACTGTCAACTGTAGTAGACGGTGAAATGTGATGCTAGACTTGTGACAAGTATTTACACACTGCTTTCAGATGACATATCTGTGAACACGCTATTTAGGAGTTAACTTACTCTGTGAGTTTTAAATTGACCCACTGATTGGGCATTGTGTTTTCTAATTCTAGTTGTTGGATTCATGTACAGTCAGACTGACTTGGGAGTGTCCTCTGACAGTGAGACACAGTGGTCTTCTCCAACAAAACTGCAAAGCCAATGTCCCATTAGAATAATAAAATCAATTGTTTTTTCTATCCACTGTGTAGAATTTGCTGTAATAAACATTATTGAAGTTAGATGAACAGACTGAAAACTTTTAAATTTGGTGACCTCCAAATCAAAGATATGCATTTGAATATGTATTTGATATTTATTTTGGTATCTCCACTTCTGATACGAGTCTTTCACGAAAATTAAATGTCACAACATTAAATCATATCCACAAACAGGACATTATTGAAAGCTATGCTGACAGCTCCGGTCACTGGTTCAATGTAAAACTGTTACTCTTCACTGTACCGACCACTCAACGTGTTTCCCTTCTCATTCTCTGTGCAGAGGCGACGGTCCTCAGCTACGACGGCAGTAAGTTTATGAAGGTCCAGCTGCCAGTGGTGATGCACACAGAAGCCGAGGACGTGTCTCTGCGCTTCCGCTCCCAGCGAGCCTATGGCATCCTAATCGCCACCACATCCAGGGACTCCGCTGACACCCTGCGTCTAGAGCTGGAGAGTGGCCGCGTCCGCCTGACTGTAAACTTAGGTAACGCCTCGGACATACACTGAGTGCAGCAGCAAAGTCATGTACCACATACACACTCTCTCACACACACGCAGACATCACATACATATTTTGAATAGAAGGAGAAGATGTAAAGACTTTCAATGGCAAGAGTCTGCGGCTCTCCGCTCACTGCCAGTTGAGCACACAGATGCCGTTGCCCAGCAGGGAATGCTCACTGACCGCTCCATCAGCTGTTAACATCCATACATGTGTACTGCTCCAAAGGGAATCGCTCTTACAGCGCTCATACTGCTGTATTATTTCCTTAATTCATAAGGAAGGTAATAACTTCCCTGAAGATGAGTGTGTTTATAATATCACAACTCCCTTCCTCAAGGGGTCACCTGATGTGATGCAGCTTTTAGATGTGGGCTGTGGCCAATTAATGCCCTGCAATCATTTGTCCACCTATGCACCTGATTGCACTTAAATCAGCAACTGTGTCTTACATGAGCATAGGGAAAAGCATGACCCCTCCCACCTACAGCAAAAAGCAAATTGAGGACAAAATGAAAGACTCTGTGTGAGTGTGTGTATGTGTGCTTATTTGCTCAGGAAGGAATCCAATGATGCCTGTGAAAAGTTTGATATCTCTCAAACAGAGCAATGCCGCACAAATGATAGCCATCTATTTCTCCTTTCCACTGGCTAAACAGAAATGGGCTCCCTAAGCGGAGCCGTTTAGCAGTGCATACCAAGTAGACAGTTTGTGTCTGCTGTCAACCACAAGGAAGCAAGCGTCCCACCACGGAAGACAACAGCGCCACACATTGACAGGGCTGACAAGTCAGATCATTGCTACTACAAAAAGATGCCCTCTGATGAAAACAACAGGTCACTGTGTTTTGTTTTCTTTTGAATTATCTATGACGCATTTTAGAGTTTTTTTTTTTTTAGATTGTCCCCGGCCATCAGCTTTTGAAGCCTGTCTTCCCCGTCCCTCCTTCAAAAAGCAGAGCATTCCCTGTAAGGGTAGGCTAGTGTTGGTCTCTGGCTGTTTGCGACCACTTTTCTGCTGTGGTTGACAACACACGACAGGCAGGGCCAAATGGGAAGGAGGGGAGGGAGTTCGATGTGGGTCACCTTTCTCAGAGCACAACATGAGCTTAGCCTTGGAAACCGAGAGGTAAAAAAAAAAGATAGAGAAACAGTGGCAGTCAATACGGCAATACTGTGTGCTACAAGATTAGTTTATTATGTTGACCTCAAAGTCAACCAGAGCTGGTGTGGTAAAATCAAGACAATCATTACAAGTTACCAGCAAAAAAATAAATCAATCAAAATAGTAGTGCTACATCTACTAGTGTTAACTGGTGGAGGAAGTATTTAAATATATATATTACAACATAGTACATTATTTGTTGTGGATGAACTGATGCATTAACTTATTAGAGGCATTTCAATGCATCACTCGACAATGCATGTCGAGATGAAGCTAAATTCTCCCCACTTTATAAACTGTTTGACAGTGGTAAAGAAAGATTTTCAAATCCTTCACGTAAGTGTAAGCATCAGTAGTGTAGAAATACTCTGTTGCCTTTAAATTTAAATCAGCGTGTGAGTATGCAAGTACTAGCAACATATATTTTAAGTCAAAGTCAAAGTCTTACTTTGCAGAATGGCCTTTACTCTTACTGCTAAGATGATTATTTCCACTGATACATTAACACATGAGGATCATTTCAATGCTGGTTGAAGTGGATTTAATTATATCTTGTTTTTACACTGTTAGGTAGTAAAATAACAGTAAAACAGAGTAGCTTCCTCCTGGCCCTGTCTGACCCTGACCAAAATCTGATGCTCTCATACTGTATAGAAGATCCTGTTGGCAGAAATCTTCTACCTTGCAAGATGTCGAAGATTCTGTTTGGCTGCATGTAAAAACAAAGCAATCCAAACTGTGTCAATAAACTAAATCTCCTCTAATTTTCTGTTCTAAATTGCTGGAGCACATATTCCTGTAAACCATGCTGAGCTCTTCTGGCACGACTACACTGCAGTGCTTTTACCAGCTCACTGCAGCTCAGGGCCATGGGTGAGAGCATCAGAGGACGGACAGTGTCCGTGTGTGTGTCCCCAGAGGGGTGGACTGTATGCTTTAATGATGTCTGCAGCTGTAACGTTGAAAGATGAATTTATCTCTCATCTATTCTTCCCCATCTAGATTGTATCAGGATTAACTGTACCGCCAGTAAGTTACTGTTCACCTTTCTTCTTCTATAACTCTTACTGTTTCTGGACATTCATGTTTTAGTCTCTAGATGTGTTGTTACGTAGCCATGTTTACAATTTCTTCTTTGCAGCCATTTTATGGTCCTGACATTAATTATCAAAGCAATGGCAATGGGAATATCTGACTTGCACCTTGCATTGACATAGATGTTATATTTTATCATACCGTGTCCAAGAGCTACGTGTGCATAGGAAATGCTGGTTGTGTCGTGTGCCTCAGCTGGTCAGGAGAATGATGAGCAGTGGGAAGGAGATGGAGGGAGGCTTGAATAAATGACAAACCCAAATACGGCGGTCAGCTGTGATTGCGCACACTGAGTTGTTTCTAATTAACGATCCTTTTCAGTCATGAATTCAGGCTGATATAAAACGCATGCTTTGGAAGTGCAGGTATTTTAGACATGCATGATTTCCCTGTCTCCCCTTCGCAATTCTTTTTTTCCCCTACTTCAGTATTTCACGCCGGTTGTAAATTGATGAGGCCATTCAAGGCACAGAGGAAATACAGAGTGTGATTTTATTATTCTCATTAACCTGCCTCGCAGAGCAGAAAGAAAGGGATGAAGAGGGAGGAAGAGAGAATAGATCTTGTTGTGGGATTCATGGTGGATATCCGTGTGTTTGTGTATGTGTGTGTGTGTGTTTCAACAAAGAGGTTACATTGCAATATTTTGGGAGGTAAATATCCCTGACATTTATTATTCAGGAACAGTGATGAATTAATAATTACTCCTCTGGAGTCATAATACGTGAGCCTTCTTCCTGTTTAATGATTCTGAAGTGACAGACACACTCTCAGTATCAGTAAATACCAACTGAAATGAGACAGTTTAAGCTCTATAATAGAGTGCCAGTGTCACACACTGTATATAAGGACATCCTGTTCTCTCTGAGAACATGAGTGTCGGATCGCTTCATGTGTGTGAAGTGTTACAGTATTTGAAGGTCTTTGCCTGTTGAGAAGCGTAGACTTGCACAACAAACGCCTCCACACAGAATCACATGATGTGACCTCTAGACATGCTTCTGCAAGCCAGCCCTTCTTAACACCTTTCTAAATGCTAAATAGCGTTGTTCATGCATCTTGGATTGCATCCCTTGTTTGTGTATGCAAATAAAAAGCTCTAAGCTCTAATTCCCCCTTCTAATGCTTTAAAAGGTCATTCTTGGTTTATGAGGATAGTGTGAAGGCTTAATCTATGCATACATGGACTCCAGTGGTTGTTATACTAATACTTGCCATGCATTTGGCTGATTACTTTCTTTCTATATTTAGTTTATTTAATTTTTCTTTACAAATATTTTCCATTTAGCACTGTTTTGCTTGTGTAGGGCGAGGGGTGGGCGATGTAACGAATATACTCAAAGTATTTCTTTTTGTACCACATGGGTTGACTTTATTATTGTTATCGAATATAAGCTCACATCATTTTATTTCTCACAGACGTAATACATTACACTCACTCCTTCACCCATCCAGACCACTATATCAGAGTGATGTGTGAACAGACAAAGGATGTTTATGTATCTGTAGGGCTCCAGACTACTACTTTTTTTTTTTTCCATATTTGCAACCATGGAGCACCAGTGCAATTTATAAACACTATTAATGTGTGAACTGGAAGCCGTTAGTTTGTTTTCATCTGTGAATAAATCAGCACATTTAATGGCGTTGCGGTAACAGTTTAACTAAATTTTGTTCAAAAATAGTGTAAGCAGGTGAGGCGTGACTATTTTGTTACATTTTGCTACCATGGAATACCTCTGCAACAAATATTTGCAATATCTGAAGAGGGGAACTGTTCATTTGTGTCCAGCTCATAATGAATAAATCCCCATTTTTAAAGGCACTGCAGTAAGATTTAAACTTTCTGCTACCACAAGCTTCGAGTTCCGAGCAAAAACATCAACACTTCTGGCCAGAATATGACCTCGTGTTTCAAAATAAAGAAACCTGTGGTTTGCTTTGATTTATAATTTTTAATGACATTGCTTTATTTAATTTTATTGAATGGCAGTAGCTGCTTTATTTAACTTTATTGTAACTGTAGTTTATTTAAAAATGTTCTACTTTAGTAGTCTACAGTAGTTTAGAGATTTCAAAAAAAAGATAAAAGATATATATATTATTGCAATGTAGCAAAAATACTATGATATTCATCAGAAGCCATATTGCCCAGCTCTATTTAGAAGTGGTGGAAAACATACTGGTTGAAGTTAAAGAGCTCTGAATTTCACAAAATACACAGTCGTTTAAGATATTCAGTATGTGCAGTAGGTGCTTAAATACAACCAGCATCAAACACTGTAGTGTAAAACAGTGTGTTAATAGGCTGGAGGATTTCACAGAGGCTGTGGTAAGAATCCAAAAGGAAAACTTAGCATACAGCACTGGTCTGTATTTGCATTCAAGTGATTTCATGCTGACACTTATATTGGTCTTAATTCTTGCATTTTCATAGTGTAGACTGGATAGATATAAATAAATAAACTGTAGGTGATTGCCACACACAACTAAGCTATTTTGATTCAATTTAAATGTAATATCATGCCAAAGGGAAAGCTAATGTATAAGTAAAACAGAGAGGAAAAAAGTAGGAAACAGCAGGTCTTTCTTCAGTAGATGCAAACCTAATTGTGTCATAAGAGAATGTTTAATTGAAGTTCTTGGAAAGAACTGTGTTAAGCCAGTGCATTTCCACTTATGAAGAGTTAGCGTTTAATTCATTTTTTTTCTAGGTTATTATTTTTCTCTGTGTTATTTTCGTCCTCTTTTTTTCTGTGTTAATTAATGTGTCTTGTCAGGCGCTGCAGCTCCGGTCAGCTTGGTGGATGAAGAATTTCAGCACCGACTCAAAGAACACATCACTGTCAATTAGAGACCTAGGCTCCCTGGGGCTGCCCGGAGCTGTCTGAAGAAAACACTGCCACTTCGACTTAAACACTGTTAACAGGCACTGAGTGACAACAAACTAAAAATATGAACTAAAAATATCTTGTGACAGATTGGCTTTTTTTTTTTTGGCTGACATTCTTGTCTTCTATTATTCATTAACTTGAACTGCAGGATAATCACAATTTACAGTGCAGCCAGGATGTGGTGATGAGGGCAACTTTATGTGATTATTCTCTCCATGACCTTCCTCGGCAACATCTCAAGGCAGTTTTTCTCTCATAATTGATCTTTTCCGCGCATCAATCTTTTGTTTTTGACTTATTCAGCGTGAAAGAGCTGCGGGAGATTCTTTTACATGGATATTACACCTGTGTGCATGTTAGAAATGATAGATGAGAGGGTGATTCAAGGGGAAGATGCATAGGGGGTGAGATATGTATATACCTGCTGTCTTTTCGGCCCAAGACTTGCTTTTAATTGCTATGATTAATGAGAACTTAGAATGAAAATAGATTGCAAACGCTTATGAATTCAAATCGTTTTGTGCTACTTATTGCTTGTTGCACATCTCAGTGCTCTTTTATTATTTGACGACCACTGTTTCATGATTGCTTGCAATTCATTGCGATCTTCTCTCTACAACCCATTCAATAGATTTTCAGCGAATGGCTAAAATGCTGAAATCTTGCCAGTATATACATTCAAAGCTGTAATCAAAAAGTTGTCTGATTAAAGACATTAAACCCCTTCTAGGAATAGACAGTTCAGTTTGGTTATGCTATTAACAACTAGAGGAACCCTTTCAGCCTCTCACAGTCAAGTATTCCCCCAGCATTCATTATTATACAGCTTAATGGTGCTCATCTTTATGGTAGGAGAGGTAAAACACATTGTCTCAATTTTGGCAACAAATGAAGGAATGTGTTGAGCAGACTGTTAAGTAAGGGAACAATTATGGTGCGGATGAGTCAAGCTGAGGATAAAATGCTATCCCTCTTCATGACACAATAAAGCAATCTAGTAAGAGACTGTACAAAAATGATTGGGTCAAGGAGGGGACTGAACTCTTTTTACTTTTCAAAACATCCTCAGGATAAATCTTAATACCCTAATCAATATGATATTCATCTTTTTGATGGAACTATTCTCTATCTATAAAACCCTACAAGGCTGAAATAAGATGTAAATATACGATCAGCAAGGAAAAAAGGGTAGAAAATGCACATATCCATAAAAGGTTGAGAAAAGTGCTGGACCCACATAAAGTACAAGCTAAAACAGAGGACTAGGACTGAAGTCTGAAGAAGAGCTGTTAGCTCATAACATCACTTGTGACTCGCTCCATAAAAGCGGGGGCTAAAGTGTGCAGACCTTTCTCTGTTTTTGAATATAAGATCAGCACCGTATTCAGCAGAAAAAAATTACCCATAATTTACAGTAATCACACAGCCAATTACATCAAAGCCTTACTATGTTTCTGTATGTACATCAGTGTAAACATGAGAACCCAGTGAAGGGAAGGACAGTGAGGAAATTAAGGAGCAATTATGAGATGTCCTTCATAGTTGCACTAATTTATCTTTGATAAAGAGGCTAACATGTTGGCTCAGTGGTCCTTGTAACAAAACAGTAGCTGCTTAAATTAAGCTGGAAATAAATAAACATTGACGTCCTCCAAAGTTCAGCATGCTAAGGGACTTTTCTGTCAAGCCAACAAGTAATTAAAGGCACAGAGTATTTTAGCAATGAGTGCACATTGTTATAGGAACGGTTCACTTAAAAGAAAGCGTGTATCTACTCCTAACTTACCTAGCACCACGCAGCACCACTAGTGAACATGAGCCAAGGAAGACACTATTAACATCTTGCATGCATCTTGAGTATCCAGGTCATGATTTCTGGAAAAAGACATTGCTGTTTAGTTTTTCAAATGTATTTTTTTCTAACCTTTTGATCACCACAAGCAGAGTGCCATCTAGTACTATTATATTCGTGAGTAGGCAGACATCTCTACAGCACATATTTATAAAACTCAACAACTCACACCAGAAAAATTGAAATTGGTAAATACTATAGCACTACAGGTAAGAATATAATATAGGTAAAAATATACATTTTTGTTTTTGGGGATGAACTGTCCCTTTAACATGACTCCACCATGCAATTATTGCTAAAAAATACTTGATTAGTAGATTGATGGCAGTTAAATCGAGCCGTGTTCGAAACAACCTTTGAACATGTTCAATATCGATCAGTCTCGGTTTATAGAACAAATAAACATCAATGCAAATGGCCAGAAACAGCAGATTAGTATTGATCGTCATCATTCTTTGTTTTAACACTATTTAACCTTTGCTTGTTTAAACATTTTTACAAGCGCCTTTCAGTTAACAAGGCATTGATTGGACAAGCAGCTTGCCTAGCATCGTAGCTTACTTGGCATGTGCGCCAGCTGTGATGTCTGTGTTGACGGTAATCCAGCAGTAGTGGCCTGCTGCTTGGTCAGCGAGTCCCTCTTCCCTCCACCTGGGTGAGTCACAGTGTCAGGGCAGGCAGCACCAGTATCTGGCCCGTCATCCAGCCAGCCAGAGCTGATTGACTGGATAATCACATCTTCTCATGCTGCCTTGTGCCACACTTCTCCACTGTTCCCTTGGGCCTGAAGTCAATGAGGCAGGGAGAGATCACTGTAGATCCATCACTGCAGATAGATCACCATCAGTGAGGGCACTAGAGGGGGCTGGACGCGGCAGACAGTGGAATAAAAGACCTTAATGTCCGGCCAGCAGCTGGCAGTTTGGACCATAGACTGCACTACAGGCGTAAACCCAGGCTGTCCTGTAGTGAATGTTGTGCAGGAATGGGCTCCTTAATACGATTGACCTCTTTTCCCCTTTCCTTTCTTTCCTCCTTGGAGAGCAACAAGGACAGGATGATGGAAGGCAAAGATCAAGCATGCTTTCAAGTCCAACTCCATTCCATTATTTCATATCTCTCCTCCTTAATCCCTCGCCAGTCGTCTGGTTTCAATCCTGCCCCGGTGTTTAGTGCTTACAAAGCAGAACTGTGCCTCTGAGATTGAGTGTGTCCCAGTACTTTGGCACCCTCAGATTTGCATACACATTGCATTGGGGGCTTTGAAGATTGCAGAAAAGGAGGAAATAAATAGCCATAAATGGGTGCAGGGGAATGAAGATGGCACCCATCTGAAATGCCTTCCACAGTGGGCAAAGGTATGCAGAGCCTGGGGATTTTAATACCGTCACAGTGGCACGTCCTCATTGGCCTGTTTGGTTATGTGTGCCCAGCAGGGGAACATCAGAGCTACACGGCAATTCAAAGATGCTCTAAGACGGAGGCTGCATAAAAAAATAATGCTCTGCCCCAATTGGACCAATGTTGGAATATCTAAATGCAGAAGTGTCTTAGGAGAGATTTTTTTTTCTCTCTGCTCACGAGATCACAGAGATTTGGTGCAGTCACTCTGATTTATCTGTGATTCTAAATTTGATTATCTCTCCTTGAGGTTTTTGGCACTGTGATTCTGTGTGACATCTCCGTTACTGCCCGCGAGCAGTGACACACTTTATGCAATATTAAAATCCTGGTTTCAGGAGTCAGTGAAGGAATGATTCAGAGCATTACAAGTTAGTGGTCATTTGGTCTTATTAGTGGATTTAATAAGAGTGCACCACAGTTGATAATTTGTGCAGTTTCTACGGTGTTATTGGCAATACCTGCTGCCTGCTCCTCTTTCAAAACACCCGTTTATTTTCAAGGGTGGTGATAAAAATCACACTCTGTATTTCCTGTTTTTCTATCATTGGATTTGCAGGGGGACAAAAGCATGTCTGTTTTGCTTATAATGGGGTTCTTTTCACCACCAAGGACACTGCTTCCATTATGCAAGTATTTATTTCCATATCACTGTATCATGTCATGTGGTGGACATGGGAGAAATCAAATACTGGGTCACACCGTCGTAGGTAAACAAGATGGAGAGTGATGCTCCGTTGTTTAGTGCCATGCGCCGTCATAGGCTTTTAATAGTTATATGCTGCCCCCAAGTGGCATTACAGGAATGAGGAAAATCACAAGAAATGAGACCAGCTGTAATGAAAAGACTAATTATCTCTTGTTTCTTTAGACACTATACATTTACAACAAAACAGTGTGAATATTGTTGGTAATACTAATGTGACTTCCTGATTACTGCCTCCCCCCTCCTGGTTTGAGGGAAATAGCGTTCAGTGAGAATTGAGAAATTTGATGCCCTATCTAATGGTGCGATCACTACAGAAAATGCAAGTCAGAATGATGTGTTTTTATGGGCCATTAACTATGTTTACCTTCAATGTTTTCTGCCTCTGTCAAACTGCTTTACTCATCCACTCTGTCCTCCTTTCGATCTCTCCCCCTCTCTCTCCTTCTCTCAGCGTGTCTTTAATGTATGTGGTTTGTATGCATGCATGTGTCTTAACCATTGTTTGGACTGTCCTGCAGGCAAAGGTCCAGAGACTATTTTTGCGGGTCAGAATCTGAACGATAATGAGTGGCACACAGTGCGTGTGTTCAGGAGGGGCAAGAGTTTGAAACTGACCGTAGATGATCTGCTGCCCGTGGAAGGTACTTCTCATCTTCTGTTCGTCTGACAGAATCCCATTTTTCTTCTATAAACTTAATTATGTATCAAATTTTTGGGGGGGCTCACAAATTCTGGGTAAGACACTAGCTCTGTAGTGTATTACTCTTTACTATACTGTGCTGTTCCTACTCTGAAGAGAGCGTCATGCATGTCTTTTTCCTAAATGCATTATTAATGCTCTTCTAACAGAGTGATGTTAAATAAATGTGTAAAAATGGCTAAGAAATTAAATAAAAAGCCATAATGTGCTGAATTTTGCTATCATAGGGGGAAAAATACCATTTTAAGTTACTGTTTGTTTTACAACTGTTAAACAGACTTTCTGACCGGGCTTGTTTTCCTTGAGCAGTAGAAAATGTGAAAATAATTTTAGACATGCAGACTGTACAGTTCTGTTTTTAGCTTGTCTGTGAAGAACATTTTGCACCTCTGTTGTCTTTTCTAAAACCTGAAGTTTTCATGACTAATTCACAGTTTAAACAGAGCACTAAAACCTAACAAAAGACACTGCATTCTGCTTGTAAAGCTAAAATGATATCATTCTGGAGTGCCACTTTCATTTCTCCCCATTTTATTTTTTCTGGATTTCTTTAACATCATATGTTGTCACTGTTATTATTTGGAGGATCTGTAGTTGGCCCTTAAATTGCAAAGCATGGCCCCTTTAATTCTTGTATACCCCTCGTAACGTTCTCTCTCCCTCCTCCATCTGCTGATCAAAGGTCAAATGGCAGGTGACCACACCCAGCTGGAGTTCCATAACATTGAGACGGGCATTGTCACAGAGAAGCGCTTCATGTCCATGGTGCCGTCCAACTTTATCGGTCATCTCCAGAGCCTCTCCTTCAACGGCATGGCCTACATAGACCTCTGTAAAAACGGTGACATTGATTACTGTGAGCTCAATGCCATGATTGGCTTCAAGAACATCATTGCTGATCCAGTCACCTTCAAGTCACGCTCCAGCTATGTGACCCTCACTACTCTGCAGGCCTACTACTCCATGCACCTTTTCTTTCAGTTCAAAACCACCTCGTCCGATGGCCTCATCCTGTTTAACAGCGGGGATGGCAATGACTTCATCGTGGTGGAGCTGGTCAAAGGGTACGTAAAATGAATGTGTTTTCAGATGTTTACATTAGATGTAGTCACATTCGCTTGCTCCAGCTGGGTTTTCCTGCCTCCATGCCGTTGATTGCTGGAGGTGTTATATTTTCTGGCTGTCTTTCCGTCTGTTTGTCCTTCATTCACATTCTCATGAGTGTGATCTCTTGAGAAAGCCTTAAGAGAATTTCTTTAAATTTGGCATAAAAATACTGTTGAATTCAAAGATGAACTTAGCCTTTGGTGTTCATAGGTCAAAGTTCAAGGTCTCTGTGACTTGTCTGTCTCAATTTTGTGTGAATCTAATGTCTGAAGATCACCTCGAGGGAATTTTTTAAAAAATTGTCACAGACGTCTACTTGGACTGAAACGAAAACAGGTTAGAATTTGGTGGTTAAAGGTCAAAGTCACTGTGACCTCAAAAAACATGTTTTTGGCTGCAAGTCATGAATTCATACAGTAATTATGACAGCATTTCACATCAGTGTCTAATAGGATATAATGATGAAATGATGACATTTTATATCCAAAAGGTCGAAGGTCAATTTCACTGTGCCATCATAATGTAAAATTTAACTGCAACTTAACTGGTTTGCGGAGGCTTACAACAGCCAAGCAGTAATTCTAGTTTAGACCCTAAAGTAGCAAACCATGAGATATTTTGTTCTGTCTGAATTACATTTGACTACATTTTTGGAGCAGGAGTCATCGCTGTGGTGTTTTATGTAGCCCTGCTGTGAAATAACCTGTCAAACAAGAGAGTTTCCAGACCTCTGATATGCTTTTAGGGGAATTTGTACATGAAGTTTGGCGCGGGTGACTCTTTTTTTGGTTAGCTGCTCATGCTACAGTCACTTCACATCTCTTGTCTTTGCACACACATCACCTCATTTGCCAGGCAGACCTACCTGCTACCAGGTTTAAAGACCAGCAATGCTTAAAACTGTGTTGAATTCTTTTTTTTTATACATGTAATATACAATATATGTAAATATGAATGTAGCAAGATGTTTATTTATGTAAGAATCTCCATCTGAATGGATTATGATTTGAACAATGCAGCTCTTCATACTTCATGACATTTTTTGACAGCTTATGCCATTAACATGGGAATTCAAATTCTTTTCTTATCACCTCTATGCCAGAATATTTACTGAAAGAGCTGTCGGCTATTACTGTTCTTTTTAATCTTCATGAAGGCACAACAAATACCCAACATAAAAGGGAATCAACTACACAAGGGCGCATTTCTTATTGCTGAAATGCGGCTATGGAATGACCTTCTTTTAAGAAATGCCTGAAGTTAAGGTATTATTCAATGTGCTAAACATTAAAGTCATACATTTTAATTAAAACGGGCATGCAAATCATAAATAGCCTGTAGACCAAAGAATTTAAGACCAATTTGTTCAGCACCGCCCACAACCTTTTGTTAATGCTGCAACCTGCCAATTATTTTGCTTCTTCTCAGACAGCTGCACTTTGTGATACTCTCATATCTGCACATTTGAATGCAAAGGCACAGAGCAACAGCAATGAACATACACACACACACACACACACATACCTCAGTTTTCAGAGGTTTATCATGCTTTTCTAGTTTCTCTACTTTTCGGTTTTATTATTGGTGTTAAAATCTGATGCATTTTGTCTGTAAGGACTTGAAAACAAATTTGTGGGTCATGCGCTGTATAGAAACTGGACTGAAATAAATTTTTGCATAGTTTTGGATTTTGGAAACCTCTACAAAGCCTTTTTCACAATGCAACGCTTTGATGTCCTTCCATACTGTCCAGAATTGCTTCCACTCATGTTGTTTATTTGTTTCCAGTTACCTGCACTATGTGTCTGACATGGGAAACGGAGCCCACTTGATCAAAGGCAACTCTAACAAGCCCCTCAACGACAACCACTGGCACAATGTCATAATCTCCAGGGACACCAACAACCTCCACACTGTCAAGATTGATACCAAGATCACCACGCAAACAACCACAGGGGCCAAAAACCTGGACCTGAAGGGTACGTAGGCATATATATTAGATTCCATTAAATTGGGGCAGCAGTGGCCTTGAGGTTTGCAGAGGCGGGTTTGTCACTGAAAGGTTGCACCAACAGGACAAACCCTGCAGGGGTGGTGGGAAAAGCAATGTTTGGCTTTCACTCTTTACCAGCACTAAGGTGCCCTTGAGCAAAAATCTCAACACCCATCTGTTAAGTAGCCATCACTAAAGGTGTGCGTGCGGAGCAGGGAGTTCATAGGAAAGATCATAGTGCTCAGCAGAACAATATTTAATAGGTTGTTTGACAGAATAATCAGTTATGAAGATAAACACTTTTCTTACTGAAGGGCTATTGACATTTCTAGTGTATTAAATTGAAGAATGGTGTAATTATTGTTATTAAAAATTGTAAATGAAAGAGTAGAAAAACAGATGACACATTTCTAGCTTGGACTTGAATAAACAATACTGATATCAAATTGTACAATGAAATGCAAATTGACACAATTAGCAACATTATTTTGGCAAAGACTTACAATTAACCTGCATTCTTTTACTGGAATAAAATACTTTATGAAACAACTATCATCATTAATAAGAGATGACACAAAGTTTCTGGTTTTTAGACAGGAAAGTTTTTTGTGATCCAAGTTACTGTGCTGGCTAAAGTTTTTAAGCTAAGTTTATAATTTTAATTTAAAATGCTCAGAATTACTGGAGAGGGGGCCGACAAAATGTTGTTTGATAATTTTTGAAAGTTTTTTTTTCTTTCGTTAGTTTTCAAGAATTGAATATGTCTGAAAATACACATTAACATGAAACCAACATATGTTGTCTTTTTGACAAAAGACAAAAAAAGCCTGAAAAAAACATTTACTTGACTTCACGAGACTACAGCCTAAAGCCAATTTTGCCCTCTGCCTGAAAATCTGCTCATAATATATAATGCAGTTTTATATTAGATATGTGGTAGGGGGTTCCTGCTCTGTCTCTCTTTCAGCAAAGGGGTCCTTGGCCTCAAAAATGTTTCAGACCCAAGCTTTACTGTAACAAGCTTGATATGGTAAGCTTGGTACTGTGTTTTGTCTCCACTAGGTGTCAGTATTGCCATATCTCTTCACAGGTAACCTTTACATTGGTGGGGTGGCGAAGGAAATGTACAAGGAGCTGCCCAAATTGGTGCACGCCAAGGAAGGTTTTCAAGGTTGTCTCGCATCAGTGGATCTGAACGGGCGGCTCCCAGACTTGATGTCAGATGCTCTGGACTGTGTGGGACAGATAGAAAGAGGATGTGAAGGTGAGTAGTCCCTCAGACCATAAAAGAAAATTTTTCAGCAGTATGTTGCTTTCAAACTTTGTTGTTTTTTTTTTTTTAAATCCATGGAGTTTACCACACGCTCTACCCAAAGCTCAGGTTTATTTGTTTTATTAATAGATGCGTAAAAAGAGGAATGTTCAATTAAATATGTTTAAATTCTCTTAATTACTCTGGTTTTCGCTCAGCACCACAAACCCATCCTAAAGGGTCCTTACGACACCATGCAGTGCCCCATTGCTGCTCAGTTCTCTCATTCCCGCACTTGTCCGATAAGGACACATGCACACTGTGAAGCACACCCACACTGCCAACCTGTGGCACATAATTTAACATCTATAAAGTGTGTTAGTATTCTGTTAGAATGCATCAAGCTCTGACACTCCTCCACAGGCAATCATTTCTGTTTCACTTAGCCATAATCTGATTATTCTCTCTGCCATATTTGTACTGCCAGTGTTATTTCCCATTTTATCCCCATTCTGTTTTGCTCTATGCATGCTTGCTGGATCTGAGAGTTTGCCAGAAGCAATCCTTTTGAATTATGTATGAAGCCTTTGTTGCATGCATGAATATCATTTGCCCAGTCTAATGTGTGCACCACATTCAGAGACAATATTTGATTTATTTTTCAACTTCACTCACTTAGTTTAATTTCACAATTCATCCACTCTTTTTCTATTGAGTACGCAACTTCTGATCTTTTCATGTTTCCGACATAACAAATGTAATCGAATTCAGCGCCCTGTGCAGGGTCTGTCAAACTTGCAGGGCTTTTTTTTTTTCGTTTTGTGCCACACGCTATCACCGGTTGCTCTCAATGGAAAATGGCGTCCATGATAACACATTTATTGAATTGTACTAAAGGAGTCAGAAGGAAGCATATAGTTGCTGATAGTATTTGACATCAACAGGCATTAGATAAAATATGCAGCTTTCTTTTACTGGAAATTTACTTAATAAATGGACAAATCATATCTACGTCTCATAATAATGACCTAACAATTGCATTTCTTTTCTTCATTCTGCTGATGCCATTTTGAGAGAAGTTGCTCTAACAGTTTGGCTTAATCTGGCCTCCATTACACATTACAATTTTTTCCTCCTCTGGCTCTTTCTGAGGACAGACATTGGTCTCATTACTCGCTCTGTCTCTCCTGCTTTAACAGTCTGTGTTTCTGTTACTCCATCTTTGACGTCTTGATGCTTTACTAACAGCTGGTATACTTTGCCTTTTCCTTTCCTATTATTTTGCTGACAAAAGTTGCATTGATGAAAGCTGACTTGCAAGGTAGATAGCTTTGTCTGTTTGATACAGAGTCTGATGTCTCCCCCCACCCACCCCCTTGCATCAATTCCTCTGCCCCCCCTCACCTCTCCACAGTCTCTACCTCCACACTTTACACTCCCTGAACAAGATGGCTACGTAATTTGAATTCACCCACCTGCCATATGGAATGGGCTTCAGTCCCATAGGAATACAAGTATCATCTTGTATAAAAGTCTATGGGGCTTACGGGTACATTTGTACTCACATGCTGTTTTTTATTGGACATAACTTTGTTTTTGTCCACGGTTATGTTTTTTCTTTTCTTCATTTTTAACCGTACATAGAAGAGATACTCTTGCATGTCTTAAAATACTCTTTATAACAATGATGTCTCCCGCATGAATTCCCTACATAAAAAATTGAGGGTTTTAACTCAAACTTCAGTCATTTTCATGTATTACATGAAATGAATCATTGTTATATGTTTACCAATGCCATATTCCTGTTAAAGTTTTAGGCAATCTATAACCATTTTCTAAGTAGAAACTATTGAGCAGCAGGCTTCAGTTCTTTAAAAGAAAGTCATGCTGCAAAACAAATAGCGGCAGTGGCCAGTAATTAAAGTCAATTCAGATGCAATTTCATAAATTAATAGCACTGTAACTACATTAGTTACTGAGTTTGCAATTAACATAAATTTAAAATGATGCAATTGCATTACTCTCTAAGTCATGCTTTACATATTAATCAGATAACATTACAGAACATAACTTATCCTCTTAAAAAGTCTGAATGAAAAATATAATTCTGTATCTAAATCATTTGAAATTCTGATGCATGTTACTCACTAGACATAGTTATTAATATGCCATTACACATCTGTTGTTTACTTGACTCCCAAGTCTAGTTACATTAGGCTCCATGACATTTGACACATAAGGCACATTATAATATAAAGGATTTTATCAGAAGTGGAATCATGAGTCTGTCATGTAGTTAGAAGCAGTCTAAATCGTTCTGTCATGAATTTAACAGATTTTTTCTTTGTGTGTCCAAAAGGACATTTTAGTTTTTGCATTTTTCAGCCTTGAGTGGGCAACAGCTTAAACTATTAAGTGGTTACCATAGTTACTCTGAGGCTGAGCAGCATCTACTATGGCTACACTTCATAGTGCTTTCACAAGGATTCGGGCAGAAGGTGGATGGAAAACTTGATATCATTTTAGTGGCCCAGAGTAGGATGGTGAAATTAGGTGAGGCCAATAGAGAATACCAGCAATAGTAATGTTAGACTGCATTGCCTGTATTTCCAGTAAAAGAATTAAGTTAAACTTTTTCCCTCATCCACAGTGGAATTTCCAAGTGGATGTTCTGTAGTAAAATGTGGACAATATGGACAATAAGAAGCTGCATATTATAGCAACGTGCATTACTAGAATAAGTGCAGAAATATTTAACATTAAATAATTTTACTTATTTCACTCTTTGTAAACAATATAAGAAAAAATATAGTCACATGTTTAATTTGGCTACCCTGCCACTCCTTCTGACTGAAAGAAAACATATAAGGCCGAGACTGTCACACACAGTCTGTCAATTGTCAAATTCAAGAGCAAATAAATGCACAATAGAATACATACACACTTCATCACTATAATGACTAAACTATCAAAAAAGGTTTATGTGTTCCATGTGGGTTAATCGTGGCTTCAAAGTGGAGTGTTACATTCAAATATTCTGCCGGTGACTATTTTCTAATAATAATAAACAAATGAAAATTGCCTGAGTTGTAGAGTCAGTGGTACAAAACCCCCACAAAATCCATTACTAAAATATCCGACAGACTAAGAAATATAAAAATAACAACATTCATCTTTACTAACCTGTTCCACTTCACTACCATTTCTCCATTAACTGAACTAACTCAGCATTTCTGTCACACAGATTGTAGAGTCTGTACAGCTGTATTCTTATTTAGCTCAGACTAACAGAAAGACTGAGTGACTGATGCGCTGATAAAATGATGGAAATAATAGATGCAGAAGCACGATGTTTAAACACTTTGACTTTAAAAGCACCATTGCACTGCTTTTTAAAAGCTCATAAATAGCTTGAGTCCCTACTGCTTATGAACTGAGTATTATTGTCCACTGACCCCATTCACAGCTGGTAAATAGCATGCGTTCTTTGACTGCACTAACCGTCTGCACAGGTGGTCAGGGACGCCTGGCAGTTGGAAGAAGAAAAGGTGAACTGGATTACAGTGTGTGCTGTAGACATATTTTTGTCAGTGGTATAACAATAATGAAACTACGTCACATCTAGACATTGTTTAAACACACTTATGTACAAAAACCAGATGTGTCATTTCATTTAACATCTGAAATTCAGGACTCACTAATGACTGTTTAATCCAGGCATTGAAGTCATGTTTTTGTACATGTGAGAGGTTTTTGGTGTGTTTGCTAACTGAATACACTTGAGGGTTTGGGCAGGTAGTTGGCTACGGTCTTGAAATTAAAAGCAGTTTTTATGTAAAGAATACACAATATGGCCAAATACACATTTCTAGTATTTGCATAGCATATGTATGTTTGTTCTGTGCGTGCTTCCATTTTGCAGAAGCCTGTTGTCTGTATGTTCTGCGTGACATTTAATTTCACTGCAGACTCAATCTGCAGACTGTGCTGCTGGTTATTATGAAAGTCTGCTCACCGAGTTGCTATTTGTCTCCATATTCAGGCCCCAGCACTACATGCCAGGAGGACTCGTGTGCCAACCAGGGTGTGTGCCTTCAGCAGTGGGAGGGCTTCAGCTGTGACTGCAGCATGACGACATTTGGGGGGCCGCTGTGCAATGATGGTAGGATTCCTCTTCATGGTTCATAAGTCTCATTTTAAATGTGACCATCACTGTATTCTCTGTGTCCTTCCTATAACAGTAATTGATGATTCTTTTCATTTAATTCAAGTCCAAACAGATCACACGTAATAACACGCTGCATACACATCTCTGAGCTTTAGATGCATAATTCATTCCATCTGTTAAACTAATTAAACTTGTCCAGGAAAATCTTGGTGTCAGACCTTCAAAGGTGGGTGTTATCATTAACAGCAGGGTCATTCTTATCCTATGCTCTCACACAGTGTTTGCGTTCCAGCTCATTATTGTTTCCTGTCTGTGCACTATATTTGTGTTCTCACGATGCACGACATTTGCCAGAAATATGACACATTTGCTTTGTAAACTTTCCAATTGAACTAAGTAGGGGCCCAAATGGTGCTGTGTGCTGTGTCTTGGTCAATTAGAATGAGTCTTGACACAACTTGTTTTTCAATAGTTCTGCTTTGAATAAATATTGTCTTCACTGAGGGTTTTGGAAGCTGTTGGGACTCTCCAGGGCAGAAACGTTCACATATGTGACATCTGGCTGGCAGTTCAGTGAAAGCTCATTAAAGTTTGAGAGATGCACCACTAGAGGGAGCAACGGACATTGTGTTCTGCTAAATATAACATCAGCAAGTCATTTAAGCAAACAAAATGAATGACATCAAGCCAGAAATGTGCTTATTATTTATTTGATGTTAACCATAATGCATGCTCTTTAGTTTTGCGTCGGCCGATGCGAATTAAAACCTCATACACACTGTAAATATTACGCTGTCTTTGAGCCGCATGGTGCAGTTTAAAAGTTCTGTGATATTAATCTCCCTTAAAGACAGTTAAATAGGGGTTTTGTTTAAGGGACTCAGAGCTCATTAATGTTTAGTTTTTGAGAGAACTAGGGTAATGTCTGTTCCTCCTTTAGAAAATGGGCTACTTCCCTATGCAAAACATGCACAAGGGGATTTCGTTTGGTCATTATTTTCTTCTGCAGCAGTTCACACAGTAAGGGGTGAATGGGCAAAGTGCTAAACTGCATTAAGGAGGAAAGAACAGAGTGGGCACTCTGGAGATGACACAAAAGCAAAGGAGAGAGAGCACCATAAATGTTAATGCATTCTGTGTCACTTCTACCAGCTTGATAAGACCCCATCTTTTGTTATCAGCGGAAAGTGTTAATAGATTCCCGTGCAGCCTCACATGCTGGACATATCTGCTGCCCATGATAACACTAAAAGGATTCCTCTGTCCGTGAGATGTGAGCTTGAGTGTGGCTCGTCCTGATCCTAGCCCTCCTCTGCCCGTTTTACTCTCCCTTTTATTCCTCAGTCCGTGTTTGGATCAACAGAGGAGTAGGGCTGTGCTGGAGGTGTTGAGGGATATTTTTGATGGCGAACTCCTCGTGAACCTGCCTTGTACGTTAGAGGGAGAAGAAATGCAGTTTGGAACTTCTTTTTTTTTTTTTAATCTTTCTTCCTGTCATACATATTCATTCAGAGCAGGCCCATACAGCTCATTTACAGCACAGGGAGAGAGTGGCTCACAGGACATGTACGCATATATTATATCTGAGCAAAAGTGCTCTACCTGCCGAGTCTAGTTACTGTAGCTAGTCTCATTATTCCTACTGACCTGACAAAACAAAAGGACGGATCAATGTGAAGGCCCAAGGGATCGAATATGTAACCACAAAAAACAAAAAAACATACTTTCCAAGAAATCTTTTTCACTACGCATAGACTAGTCCTCAGAATAGTGATGCAAGGCATCCTCAGTCTGCCAAGGAAATTCTATGAGGAGGAAAAATGAAGCTGGAGATGGTGGGGTTTTATCTGTGTTGATGGATTGTCATGGGGATAGAGGAGAAGGGGGAGCGGCAAAGGAACGAGAGAAGCGTCTCTGAGGAAAATATCACTTTTTACCAGCTATATTTGCATAAGCTGAAATGCAGGCAATTTACAACAGAGCAATGGGTCTCCGAGAAAGCAACTTACATGGGGAGCTCACTGCATTTCCACATATTTCTCTAGAGGGTAGTCTGCCTTCTGACAAGGAGAAAAACTCCATTTCTCAGCCTCTGGCCCCATAACGTTCACAGTCAGGATGCATTGTACAGCCATCAGTCACAAATCATAAGGGAACCAATATTATGTCTGATAGTACAATACCATCTCATCGTTCATCTCATGTAAATTCAAAATGTAAATTTATTTTATTTATAAAACTGTGTATCAATTGTCGTGTGCAGTTGTGCAGTAAGTTTACTGTCAACATCAGTTTACTGTGGTGCACACAATCTGAACACAAAAACAGGACGAAAAAAACAGTTTGCGACAGTAAATTGCAATTAAAATAATGTAATAATTTCTTAACAGTGTAGATTATTATGTGATGAAAATAGGCTAGGAAGGCGTGCATTTTTTTCATACCTGTGTATATGGTAATTGATGGCATTTGTGTAAAAAAACAACCCTGCAAATGCTACTGGCGATGTTAGTCATCATTGTCTACCCTACAATTCTGTTTCTAAAATGCAATTAATAGACTTCATGATTATGAGCTAAGCTGATAATTGTTTGACTAAAGAATATTTTTTAATATTTTTGGCATTCTGAAACTACTTCTTTTGCCTCTGTTTGTCGCTGTACAGAGAGAAATGAGCTGGCTTAGCATCATTTTTAAAACAAGCTAATTAAAACGAAAAGTGTTCCCATAAATCACTGCATTTCATGTTATGGCCAAACACACATGGCTTTTTAGTGGTTTTATCCTATGGGGATGCAGAGGAACACAGTATATGAGAGAACGAGACATCAACAACGTTTTTCTCATTTGCACATCTTACATTCACATATCAAAGGAGAATCTTTAGTCAGAGAGAGAATGACATTGTGCATGTTGTTGCCAGTCAATAATGTGACTTTTTTTCTGAGGGTATCTTCATAGCTCTTCTATTTTTTGTTTTTCAGTGCATACTTTTGCTTTTTACAAATATTTCTCTTGCCTCAACAGTAAACAATAAGCATGGCATGTACTGTATGTCTTACATGTATCCACATACGCTCTGTGAGAGGTTTCATTTCTTTGGATCAATCCACCATTTCTTGGCTGTGCTGTGAATGTCTCATAATAAAAGTATTTCAACTTCTCAGAGAAGCGCTACACCTTTCAGCTCAGAATGATTGGCGGGATGATGACATAGATACAAAAACAATCTTCAGATCTTTTCTTCATCATCTCTCAAACACTTCATCCCAGTGATGTGCCAGTACTTTTTTTTTGAATGAACTGTGGACACAGTGTCTTAGAGTTGTATTTTTAGAACCAATTATCCCCACTGGATACCTACAGTCAGTGAAACTAGGGGAGATAAAAAAAAAGAAATACAAGCCACAGCAGCCAAGATGAATCTTTCTCAGATCATCATGCACGTGAGATGAACTATGATGGTCGTGAGTGGTGTTAAGCATGCATTTGGTCTCATCTCTACAAGCTGCTTTTGATGCCAACAGGAATAAAATGGCATGTGGAACACATTTCTGTTAGTGACCCAGAAAGGAGACGCAGACTGTATCCGTGTGTGATGAAGTCATCAGTACTGTTGTGTGCAAGCACAAAATGATGCTGGTAACCAGCCAACAGCGAGACATTACCAGTATCTTCTTCTCAGCTTAGAGTATGAGTTGATAATGCCATGTTGCATTTTGTCTTCTCTGTAATGTCCACTGGGCTGTAAAAATAGTGTTCTAGTTTTCATTCAGAAGCTGGCTTGGCATGTGAGTGTGTGTTTGTGGGACTTAAACTCCAGTCTAGACATCCTGAGGGAGTTTGCCTGCAGTGGTCAAGCATCTCAGTGTAATGTACAGAGACAAACAGAATGGTGTTTGCTGTTGAGCTAAAGTGGGTCGAGGAGAGGCTACAGCGAGGGGTATGCCTGGCCTTCACGCAATTTTGGTCTCGCCTGATTGCTCCTCCATACAGTCTTATAGCCAGAGCTATTAGTGCCATGTCAATATTGTATCAACAATGGAGGTTGTGTGGGTCTCGTCTCCATTGTCTCTGCCCAAGGGGCAAGGATGAGCCCCTCTCATATGATTCTAATGTGTCTGAGTCAATGCTCGTTCTGGTGCCTTTGTAGCTTTTAGAATAGACTGTCTCGGCCCCAGGCTCGGTATCCACTGTGTGATCTGCATTAGACATGGGTCTGATTTTTCTTAAGCATATACAGAAGAAAGTTAAAGGACCCTATTTTTGCAATGTGATGTTCTTCATGTAGACTAAAGACAGCTACTGTGTATCACAGAGTATCCAACACTGATACATTTCTTGCATCAGTCCGCAAAAGTAAGAATTCACATAAATATTTTAAAAAGGCTTAGAAACTCAGAATATCAGAAATCTAAGAAAGTTCAGAAAATCAAGAAAACCAGCGCACCGAGTGGTGGATTTCACTGACAATTATCATATTGGAAATAGCAATGCGTCGCGTTCAATTTTGCTAGGATTCTGCGATGTCCAAGTTTTGTAGACAAATTATTCAAGCATAGCACTGAGAATTTGCATGTACAATAATTTGCCCCAGTTTAGCCTCTTGCAAAACTTCAGGCATCTTCCTCAAATTTTCTTTTCATATAAAATAGGGCACTTGTGTTTCAGTACAGTCGTGACGATCCTCCAGATTTAACATGCAGATAAGCACACACACACAAGTGCATACACACAGGCTGAAAGTACAGCAGACAGTTTTGTCTCAGTCTTCTGTGGTGGCATGCAAGGATTAGACCACTTAGTTTGGTTTGGATCAATATAAGGGGACACTCAGTTCGGTAGTGAGGCCAAGAGGATATACGGCACTGGAGTAAACAGCCTGCTGTCACATGGAAGTAATGTTCTCTTTGGCCTGGATGTGGCCCCCTTTTAACGCAGCTCAGCGAAACAAATCTATGGGTCTGAAAATATTTGGGCTTCAGTGTGTATTGAGAGCTTGGCCTAGTATTGAACAGCCATTGTGCCCCAAGATATGAGAGAAGCAGTCTTAAGTGCTTCTGTGTGTTCACTTCAGTAACCATTCCCCCAAATGTGCACAGACGCTTACACGAATCACAGCACATCCAATGTAAAGTTTAACTGATCTGTTGTGAGGCAGCTGAGGGCTTTTCAAATGTACAATAAAATGACTATTTCATGTTATCAATGGAGATTTTTTTTTTTCTAAAACGCTACATCACCCTTGAAATATTGAATTTTATGCCTCCATGCTGGTGACAGTCATGGCCGAAGGCATTATGTTTCCAGGCTGTCCGTCCATCCCATTCTAGTGAATGTGATATCTCGTGAGTTCCTTGAGGGAATTTCACCAAATATGGCACAAATGTCCACTTGGATTCAAAAAGAAACTAACTAGATTTTGGTGGTCAAAGGTCAAGGTAACTGTGACCTTACTTCTGTCCTATTTTCATGTATGCAATATCTCAGGCACACAGAGGAAATGTCATTAAAGGTCTACTTGTCCACATCAAGGATGAACTGAATAGAATCTGGTGGTCATGAGTCAAGGTCACAGTGACCTCAGAAAACTTTTTTTTTTTTTAATATAACCCAAGAGTTCATACGCTGACAAATTTCATGTAAATGTTTAATCGGATAAAATGACGTGATTTTATTTTGTATCCATTATGGAAAATGATATTGCACCTTTCTACCTTTCCCAGAAAGCTTTAGAATTTGCCTCGCATTAGCCCATTCACACACATTCATACAACAGTGGTGGTTGCCGGAGATTGAAATGCTAATGTTGTGATTAAAAAAATAAGAAATTAAAAAATAAATACACATTACCTCTTATTAGATTCCATACAATACTTATTCGATTTTAATACAAGTCGTTGCCACATCTAGAATGTAAGTCTTGACAGACAAGGATGTAAGCTGCAATTTGATTGGTAAGCACACATAACCATGAGGCAGTAATTCTAGTTTAACTACAAACAAAAAACAAACAAACAAAAAAAAAGAAAATGCATGATTAAGTAATTGGCACCTAGTTTTAGTGTACAAATGCAACCTAAAGCCCAGCCAATACAATAAAAAAGTAATTTTGGATATAGTATGATCATATTTATGACCCTAAAGTCTGGTGTTAGTACAGTGATAGTGTCTGGTGATATGATACTTACTGCCAACAAATCCATGAAAAGCCCACAGTCAAGTGACTTAATCAGACTAAAAATGTCTGAGTCTCCACAGCTTGAAATACAGTATGTAACTCTATGTTATATAGATTAATTGTTCGTTGTTGTTGCCTAATTAGCTATTACAAACAGTGAGCCATACTGTGGCACTCGGTGACTTGTTCCTTTATTCCCATGAGCATGGTAACTGTATTTATTTTAGAGTCAGTGTGTATTAATCGGCCTCTGAAAATAGTCTCCAACAAATGTCTATACAGTATACGTCAATGTGTGAAGCTGTACAGTATAGGAGGGTGTGAATCTGCACTTATTTTCAGATTTATTCCATTATAGCCACTGTTTGAGATGGATACTGAGATAGACTGTTTCTCAAGATTTTATCATCCCTGGGTTATCGAATGAGGCTTCATCATTATGTCCTCTTGTTGTTCCACTTTTACTTTCACTTATTCTCCATCTCCAACTCAATATAAGTAGCCTCTGTCTGGCCTAATTATTTTTCAATAATTTCCTCATACTGATTGAGTGTCTGAATTTAAATGGGTTTCTGTGCCAGGAAGCAGTGGCCATATGTGGATAAAGGCTGTTGGCATGGAAACCAGGTCTCCTCTCCTCCCACCATGGATGCTGTAACATGTCTGTAACTTTGTCCAAACTGCGCTGTCGCTGCAGGAAGTGGAGTTGAATCTCTAACATGGTTGAGCTGGCTTGATAGAAAACTGAATTCTCATTAATCTGACTCACATACATACACATGACTTGGTTGTTCACTTGACTGATGGTAAAACATAGAATGCAGCTGTGAGGAGGCATGACACTTGCTTATTATGTGATGTAGCTTCATGCTGACACAGTGGCATTAGTGTGCAGGAACAGCAGTGTCTGACATATGCTGGATTGCTTCATAAGGCCATGCTGCTGTTCATATGGTGTGACAGAGCTCTGATGTGCCCTCAACAATGCAGGCTTAGTTGGGGAGAGCACTGCCTGTGCTTTTGTCTATTACATAAGTTTTTGAACATTATTTTTGTGTCAGTGAACAGTATGTGCTCAGATCAGAGTTGAGCATTAGCATTACGTACATTTAGTTGTCTTTATTGTTATCTCTGCTGTAGTCAGAATCTCATCCAGAACTCATTGCAGTTCAGTGGCGAGAACCTCATCTTTGAGGAGGTTTTTATTAATTGGTAGCCCGGAGCGGCATGTTGACAGGTAATAAGACGCTGTTGTTTCTCCACAACACAATACTAATTAAAGTGTTGACTAGAAGACAGAGTATCTGCTAAACTACCCTGCTGGGTAATACACTGACACTGAGAATATTCCCCGTTCTGGTATACTCAGGCTATTGAACATGACACCTGGGAGAACTGTGCCGAGAATCTAAAATATCCTTTAAAAAAAAAGCAAAACAAAACAAAAAAACAAGATTGCTTGCTTGTATTCAACTATTTGAAAACTTTTTGATTACTTCTGTTGAAATTCTGTGAGTAATTTAGCAGTCAGAAGTCATTTAATTGAGGAGAAAATCTGATTTTCAGTTCAGTGAATTGCAAATTCTGCTTCTGACGGACACTGTAATCAAAACTAGCAACAAGAAAAAAAAAACATTTTCCAAGTAAAGGGAACATAAGCAGTGGTTTGTTCTGTAATTAGAAACAAATTATAGACATTTCTATCATTCATTGTCTCTGAGTACAGAACTATAAATATATGTTACCCGTCTTTGACAGGCTGAAGGTCAGACTTAACATTACAATAACAGCATGTGCAGAAGCAGACAAAGAGGCCAAAGAATACGTTCACCATGACAGCTATAATTATGTGACCCACCTGCTTGGAGAGATCATTTCTTTAGTTCCAGGTGAGCCAAAGAACTTTACTGGCTGTCTATCATTATTGGCTTAATGACAAACCTATTATGTCCTCAGTGACCTGTGGAGCCAGAATTTGGTGAGTTGGAGAGCTCCAACTGTGACCACAGATCTAGAGTTAGTCAAACAGGACTCTGCTGCAGCTATGCCCACTGTGACATTGACATATTGACAACATGCCACAAGATGAGTCTGATGAATGGAATTAATTGTGCAATTCAATTTTGATGAACATGGTCTACCCCTCTTTTACCTAATCAGAGGTAAAAGAAAAAAAAACAGCTAAAATGTGATACTCCATGTATTAGAATTGCACATGCTTCACTGCTGTTTAGCATGAGCATTTTGTACAATGGTACTGCAGCAGGCTTCTTTTCCATTTCAAAGAAACCACTGTGTTGGCTCTGCAGGGGTCCTGTTGGCTTACTACAGTGCAGCACAAGAAGTTGTGACTCTACGTTTTTAAGCAGTGCAATGTAACTTCATCTGGCAGCATAAAGTGTTGGCCAATACAATGCGTGCGGGTAAACACACCAAAGAAAATACCTCATACCACCATCACTAAATCCTTCAAATGAAACAAGAAAATCCCTCTAGAATGACACAGATTTTCTGATCTGCCGCTTCTATCAGAAGGAAGCATATAATTTGTTTGTGTCCAGTGCTTGGTTATGATTTAGTGAGGTTTAGGCAAAAAAACAGCTTGGTTAGGCGTGGAAAAAAGATAATGGTTTGAGTTAAAATAAGTGCTTTGTTAAGGTCTGGGAGACATAGTTTGGGTTAAGGTTAGGGGAGCTTCATCGTCATGGTTACAGTACTAACCACTTGGTTAAGATTAAGACACAATTACAGTTTTGCTTAAAATCTTCAGCCAACTCTGTAGAAGACTTTACTTCATAATGCCTATAGCTCATTTTCAATGGAGGCTGTTGCCAGAATCTTCTGTCCGAGGCTTTCCTTTCCTTTCCTTTCACGTAAGCCAGCTCCGCTTGAAGTCAGTCTAGAGGTTCATGTTCCCAGTGTCTTTTGGCTGGCCTCTGTTTCTTGTGCTTTTGGGGTTTTGATATAAGGGCCTGCATAGTGATGCTGGCATTAGGTTTCCAGAGGGTGTGGCCAATCTGTCCTCATTTTCCTCTCTTAATCTCCTTTTCCACATGATGTTGGCCCATTCTCTGCCAGAGATTGTTGTTGATAATCATATCTGGCCAGTAGATACTCAAGATCCACCCCAGGCAGCTGTTGATGAATGTTTATACTGTCATTGTTGTCTTGGTTGTGCTCAACACTCCTGATCCATGGAGCACTATAGACTTAATGTCGGGGCTGAAGAGTTTGAGCTTTGTCCGCTGGCTCATTTCTTTTGCAGCTGCAGTGTTCTCCAGTCAGTAGGAAATAGGAAAAGAAAATTAATGAACTTTTCAGAGTTATGCAATTTTGCCTCGAGGAAGCCCAAGGATAAGCACCATAGCATGGTGTCTTGGCCCCTGATGTTGCCTTGTATTACATTTCCTTAACTTGTATAAAGCGACACACCCTTTTTTACACCAGAATATCTAATTGCATTGTTTTGTAGTAATACTACTTCTGGTGTGAAAGCCCCTCCAAGTTTCAATTAACTATTGAGACCCAGAGAAGCCATCTGACATGCTTGATGGATAAACTCCTACCCCTTAACATGTTTTATTGTAAGAAATAACTTATGATGTGATACATTGTTGGACATGCACTATGCCAGCAGTATAGCCACAGGAGCATCTAAATAAACTTGTAAAATACTGTCACACAGCAAATGAAAGAGCCTTTGTTTCAAGAGGGGCCTGTCAGCCTGTCTCCATAGCAAACAAACTACTGTTTAGTATGTCTAACCATAGCTGTGTGCGCCAAGTAATATTAACAATATGCACAAAGGGCTTAGACAACACAAGCTCTCCTCTGTTTCTCCATAATGTGGAGGTCAATAGAACTTACTCATCTGAACTGTCCTTGAACTCACATAGCTTTTCTAAATGTTTAAGCATAAAGGAGAGATTTCTATGTGGCACGACTCAAATCCTCTCTTATCTGCACACAGCGAGGGTGGAGAGCACACACTGATCACTGACTTTCTCAGCCAAAGTCCGTCACAGCCAAAGAGCTGTCCTGACTGAGTGATTTAGAGAGGAAACCTGCTTAATGGGCTTGAAATATTTTAGACAGGATTTTTGATGTTGGGCGCAGCCACCTCAGTAGCAACCTGGAGAATGGATCCAGTACTAGTAGTGTTTCTAATGTAATGTATGCAGACAGCTGTGGTCACGCTGCCTCACTTATTCTGTATGTGATACACTTTTCACAAATGTATGTTGCTTGCTGTGTTTAAGGCTGCTGGCCCCTGGATTTCATTGCATGCATTTGACATTACAGTATCAGATTCGAAAATGCGAGTGTCTGGTCTTCACAACCTCTCTTGGCTTTAGTCAGTTCAAGTCAAGTCAGTTTTATTTATAAAGCCCATTATCACAAATCAATGTTTGCCTCAGAGGGGCTTTACAGCAGATGACATCCCTCTGACCTTAGACCCTCACATGCACTAAGGACCCCCCCCCCCCAAAAAAAAAAAACCCTGTAATGGGGGTGGGGGGTGGGGGGGTAGAAATCTCAGGAAAAGCGACTGAGGAGGGATCCCTCTTCCAGGACGGACAGATGAGCAATAGATATTGTAAATAACAATTACATTACAGTAATGACATAAAGGAAAGAGAGAGAGAGAGGAAGAGCGATGGGGAGAGATGCACAGCAATAATGCTAACAATAACATATAATATAAAAGTCATAGACATAAAATTAATAAATGCAATACATGATAGCATGTGATGGTGCATGCAAATATCATAAGTGTTGATAAGAGTGGAGGCATGGCTCATAATAATGACAGTAGAAGTTTGCCTCATGCAGGATCACTACATTGGTGGAATCAATACAGCTATGTATTTGTGCTAAATGACCATATAAGAGGCTTGTCAGAGTCCAGTTAACTGGATTTTAAACATGCATTTAGGATTTGAATTATTGGACTTCAATATGGTGAAGTTGCTCTAACAGCAACAGTTACTTCCAGGTAGACAACTGGCAATGGATTTCAAATGTGGAGATATGTGAAATCAGCATAATTGTTTATTTCTGTTTCTGTCTCAATTTTAGTAACGTTTAAAGATATAAAGTTAAACAGTGGTTCTGGAAAGCAAAATTACCGTTGTTGTCAATGGAGTCTGGTGGCTTTGAGATAACAGATTCAGTTCCCATTGGAAAGGGCTGTCTGACGGCAAGGTAAAGAGGTGAAAATATTCTAAATATAGCTCACACTTCAACTGATTTTTTCTTTTTTTTCTTTTAGGATACAGCATTTGCTCAGTGCTGTTTCATTTTATGTACATGAAGCAAGGGGGTTTCTGCCAGGAAGTTATTGTAAACAAACACAGTGATTCAGTCTATAGGCTTGAGCACTCCTCACTGTGACATAGCACCTTTCATTTTGCATGCACTTTTGGCCAATTATGCTGCCAAGACTCCAAAACAATGACACACATTAAAGTGCCAGATCCCCTTACATGCTACATCTCCCTAGCAGCTAAGTGTGTCACCGCCGGGACTGCATGTTAGTCCCCTCTGACCCCCCATTTCTCCAAAGTAACTTTACAGGAATCTATTCTAAAGCTAACCCTGTGTGCTTCCTTAACATGCGGCAGACATTGTTCAGCTGTTCCTCTTTACCTGCTCCACTCCCACAAGCCAGAACGTGGTCAGACACCTCAGTTTTGATTCTTTCACGGGAACAGAACAGTTTGCCCAGAACAGCTTTACTTTCTGTTTCAACTCAGCAGCACTATTGTTCTTCTCAATCTTCAGTGGTGCACATTTGTAACAGTTTTGAGTGTGAAACTTGTGTAAAGTAGAACTTCTGCATTGTGTGGCATTAAGGTGAAAGCCGCAAGAGATCATACAACCCCTTATTCATCAATGAAATTTAATTCTATTCACCTGGCTGTTTCTTCAGTGATTTCATGTTACTTTAATGATTCAAACGAGAGCTAAAAAACCTACATGGTGATGGATTCTTGAGATGCGTGACATCTCATGTCATGTAGTTGATGTTCAGTAGCATTTGAAGTGCGCTTGAATGATGGATGCTGGAAACGAAGAGCAGCAGTAGGAGTGCCCATTAATTAATCCTTGTGTATGAAGGAAATGCTTTCATTATATGGCTCATTGTAGGATCCACACTTAACGACAGGTCCTGACTGCAGCATGCCTTTGTATTCAAACAGCTATATTTCTGATAGCGCTTTGAAAACCAGAAAAAAAAGAATACACTGTAGCATGCCTCCTGATAGGGAGTAGATTTTTTATGCTTTTATTTTGTACTTTTATTTTGATAGGAATTAACTTCATTCAAAAGTAAGCAAGGAGCTTTTGAGAATAGCAGAGGCAGTTTGTTTATGAGTACTTTCATATTCAGAAAAAAAGACCATTATTTCCCCCCAAAAAAACCTTTGTTGTCCCAGTTAGCTGGAGCGTAGCAGAGTGGTTTCTTAACAAAGAAACTGTGGACTAATGAAGGGAGACACATTCTGTCCTTGACCTGTTCAAGATGAAGCACTCTGAGAAGGGAACTGATCTACTTTGGACGGATTTCAGGAAAGACAGACAGACAGAGACAGACACAGTGCCCTGGTAGCCCACTGCATCTTGGGAACTGTCAGAGGAGATAGAGAGAAAGTCTTCGAAAAGCTGCAGACCAGTGACCTGTATGTCTCTCTCACTGACAGTTAGGATTTGGTTTATGCATTTGCAGACACATCATCATTGCATGCCCACTCACTGACACACGCGTAAGAGCGTACGTACGCCTGTATGCACACACACAACCTTTATTTGCACTTAGGTACAAGGATTTTTGAATGTTATTCCTCTGCGCCCGATCTTAATGTGTATTTAAATGGATTTATGGAAATGAATTACACTATTGTAGCATCGTTTATGCATTAGGAGAAAAAAAAACCAAACTGTCGTCACATCAGCCAGATTCCAAAGCATCCTTCGCCAGCAGGCAAACAGCTAAATGTGCAATGAAAAAAAATCCATCTGTTTATCATCCATATATGTAGTTTGGGCCTGCTCCAGCCCTAGTAATGGAAATATTTCTGTGTGCATGTTGGTATCTGTGTGTTTGTATTTCTGTTTATGCTTTAAAAGAAAAATATGTCACTGCACTGTTATGATGATAAATGTTGTACACAGCAAATGCTACATTATGTTGAGTAGTTTACTTATATTTGTACAACACAAGATAGTGTCACTTCCTGACATCAACACACACTAAAATGAAAATGCTGCAGTATGTAAATACAAAAATAAAACTAAAAACCTTTCAGCATTGCAAAAGCTTTTTTGACTTAATTTAGTACCTCCACTAAATTAATTACAATGTCTTAGTCATTTGAGAAAAAAAATAAGTAATCATGAAAGGGTATTGATGTGGAGTTTTTGTTTCTTTGTTTTGCTCTAAGTGAAAATTAAGTCATTCCATTACACAATCATGCAGTGCTATTTGTGGATTTAATTTCACAACACTAACTGTGCATTGCTTCCCATTAGTGGGCTGTTTTGCTTTAGTGGTGTTATTTCAGCATCTAACAGAGAATTGTATTTTATTTTTGTGTCCGTTGGTGTGTGCATCATATTAGCAAACTTTCTGTTGCTGCCTTTACACAGGTCAGAACCAGTACAGAGGGACTGCTGTGTGCACTACCCAGATAATTCATGGGGGGGGGGTAGTGAAGTGTGACTGCGTTAGAGGCTCCTACTGGCTCTGATTGGTTGATTACTGTGTACTACTATCAGGATTAAGTGACAATTTCAGGACAATTTTTAAATATAAAAGTTACCTACTGTAACTTTAAGCTACAGGGCTCAGCATCAGGGAGCCAGAGATGCCCAGGCGTAGACGAATTGGAAAACAGCAAGTTGATGCCTTGTTGGCCCATTGAGGTCAGAGTTTACTTCTCCCGCTCCAACAGACGCAGTAGTGTAATCTGACGGACAGGCACCCTGGTGTAACATCTTCAGCTAACACATACAGTATTGACACTCTGGCCGCCCTCTGTGTTGAAACACAGTACAGCTTGTGTTTGTATTGAGTGTTGACTCCCTGTATCTGTCTGTTCTTATCATGTCACATCTCAGGATGACTAAGACAGCACTGTGTTTCTATTTCCGTACACTTGCACACATTAGCATCAGCGCATTGTGTGCTCCTCCGCGTCTCTCTGTAGCGATTGCGAAGCATGTTTGGATGAGTAATGACACGTTTGATATTCGCTGAACACTCCCAGTTGTATAAAGAGCTCAGGTTTAGCATTGTATGTCAACGAATGACAGGAGGTATTAGCGCTGAATGCCTACGTCTTTGTGACGAAAGGATGTCACTGTATGTAATGTAGCTGACACAGCTGCTTGTTCCATTGACTGTTTTGTGTGGCTCAAACTAGAAATTTGAATTGTGACCAGTTGGTTGCTCTTTTGGTCCCTCGCTGGTGGTTTTCTATCACAGAAAGGATTGGATCTAAGAAGGTTGGCATTTCTTTTCAGCCCATAATGCAGCATGCTCACCACAGTATATTCTCCCTCCCAGTGTACAGTATACCCCAGAGAAAATCCTCCTAACGCTGTCATTCTCAGGGACACAGATGTGTCACTCCAGCACACAACAGGTATACCAGGTTTATGCATGGCTTGGTCTGCATGCGTGATCTGAGCCAACAGTTACATCTGATGCACTAAACTGCACCTGATAGGAAAACAGACTGCTGTAATCCTGGACTACTCCTCATTCCACTGATTGTTGTAAAGTAAATGACATTCATTGTTGGATGTTAGAGGTATTTTCTTGTCATAGTTACAATAAACATCACAATGGCTCTTGAGGAGGAGAAACATTATTTTTAAAGTGGTCTAAGTGCCCGTCCCTTTCTAAAGGGTCTCTCCATGGGTGATAAAGTGTTGCCTGATGGCCCTTTAACTGATTTAAAGGCCTCACTTCTTAGACCACCCATCTCCTGCTCTCCCTCCACTGTTCCCACAGTCCTCCAAAAATCATCTCATCAGCGCAGTGCACTGTGGTCCCAGTCTTAAGTGAGTAACAGAGACCACTCATGTCCTTTTATTCGCTTTTGGTCTCCAAGGAACTATTAAACCCAAGACCAATTTCTCCTCCTCTCACTGATCACGTAGTTCGGGGGTGGTGTGGGGGGAGTCAGCCACACTTCCTAACAGATGCCTCCCTTATACTCCCCCTTTTTGCTTTTTAGATAACTCTCCATGGCTTTACTTTACAGTTTTTACCTTCAAAAGAAACAAAGGAAAAACAGAGAAATGTAGATCCAAAAGGGGAAATGTGCTCAAAGCATCACATGCATCAGAGACTTGCACGATCCTTTGGGTCTTAAATGGAAACAAAGAAGAGCTGTTTTTGGCTCTCTGTCAAGAAGACATCTCACTAACAGGAACACGAGTCAGAACTGTGAGAAAAAAAAATCACATATATAAAAAAAAATCTTGTAATAGTGAAAGTTTAGTTATGAAAGAGGATTTTCTCATTTTGTGGCCAACTCTACAATCCTCTGGTTAAATCAAATGAGATCTGTAACTGCGCTTAAATTAGTTTAGGTTGTAGTCCCAGGTGTTTGCTTCTGTGCAGGCAGAAGGAATTGAGTTGTGAATGTTTTCCCTAAAGCTGTATGCATGGCTTTTCTTCCTTCACTTAGCCAAATTGTTGTGGAAAATGACTGGAGCAAAGGGCAGCCTGCTGACGGCATAGTGGTATTCACCTGCAGCTGATGTTATAGGAACTGATCAGAATCGGAACAATGTACAAGATCACAGCGGATGGTCTTTGTTTAATTTTTAGTGATATGATGCAATGGTCAGGTCTATAGCAGTATTCCATTTTAAATCTTTTTGAATGCTTATGTTGAACAAAGAATTTAAACATAGGCTGCTGGACTTGTGATAAGCCTTCAGACCTTTTGTGCACTTTACACTTCTGCCACTTGGGGGCACACATGAACAAGTAACTAATGATGGACCTGATAAAGGTATCACCTCACTGCTGATGTCATTAACTTTAGTTGCTGCATACCAACACAGCATTTCCACTAACACTAAAAAAAAAAAAAGAGTATGGCATTGTGCATCCATTACACCTCTATCAACCTAAATATCGAGCTTTGCAAATTAAGATCTCATTTTGTGTTTCTGTAAAAGTTTGCAGTTGAGGACATAGTAAGTCAGGTTGTTGTCCTTGGCAAACAGCCCTGATAGATTGCCTTATTAGGTGTAATTATGCAGATTGCACTGCTGATAATTATAAAAGTGTAAACACATTCAGCAGGAACATTCCTTTTCACCATTGCAAATGAGAACAGAGCAGTGGTTCCATGCTGCTGACTTTTTAGCACCAGGTGGCTGCACCAAGTTATTGAGATTCTACAAGGTGAGAACAGCACAGTTGCCTAATGTGTGCAGCATCTGTTTTGTACTTCAATCGCATTTTGCTGCTATATGGGAACACAATACCAGATACAAAAGACAAATAAGAGGTATCCTCATCTGTCCTCGTGCCAGATGGCAGATTATATTCATCTCACTGGTTATGTTCATTTTATAACAATAAAGTGTCTGTTCTGCTCTTTCTTGCTCCCATATTCAAATTCAGATTACAGCTACCATGCTTAGAATAGAACCCTCAATTCGAATGCATTTGTACTCGGTAAATGGATCAAGTGGAATGTTCATCATTAATGTTCATTTAATTGGTGCTTCCTTTCCTGAAGGCGTCTTTCATTGTCTTCATCTGAACAGTCAAGTGAAAAAGAAAATGGAGAAGGACACATTATCCTCTGTGTCACGCTAGCTAAGTTGGCTTTCTTTGGGCATGAAATGCTTGTGTACTCCCTGTAAACCGTAAAGATCAGCTCAGCAGTGCTTACAGTTTTTTTTTTTCCCTCAAGCTTAGAACACTGCATTTTGAAGGGGAGGATGTTGAATGGCCAGTGTGCAAACAGAAGCAGGCACACTGCAGCTGAGCCTTGTGCTCTCCAGTCCTGAACTCTGAACACTGAGCACACTTCCCAGCTGAACCGGATTGTGTTTATCAGCATGGCTTTTATGTCCACATGTTCTCTACATTCCCGTAACCCATGCTGCACACTGAGTCTGCAATCAGCATTCCCTCTCTTGTGAGAAATGGGCTTTTATTAGCAGGCGAGGCAGACTTGCCCAGATTCAGCACCCTCTCTGTGGACAGTGCTCAACTGCCAGCTCTAGCACTGTGCATGCTTTGTTTACGTATGTGTGTGCGCGCGTGCATGCATGTGTGTATTAATATGTTTGTGTGTTTGTGCGAGAGAGAGAGTTGCCTGTATGAGCTGCAGCATCATCACTCTTGTAAAATCTTGCTAGCTACAGACTGCAGAGTTCGGTTAAGAAACCATAGAAAACTGTTTTCCTGGGTGATGGAGAGGCAAGGATTGAGTTGGACTGCTTGGCTTCAATTTTCTATGTCCGCAGGATTATTACCACACAACTTCCCCATATTCACAGTGAGGGAAAGAAAAGGGAGAAAAAGAAAGACAGGGAGTGATGGAATCTGGAGAGATAATACAAAAAAGTAGAAACTGAAATGAATCTGCATTCTCATTGGCTTTCTTTCTTCCTTTCACCGCTCATAAATGTCCACACAGGAGAGTGGATTGAAAACGACTGAACAGGGAGAGTAGGGTGAGGTTGTGAAAGGAATCAGGGCTGGGGGACATAGCTTCAATTCCTGCTATTCTGCCTAAATAGGCTCTTCCTCTGTAATGCACTCAGGCTCCAGTGATTCGCTATGTGAATGCTGCCCATTTGCATAGCCACTCTCCCTCCTGCTTCCTGGCTGGCTGCTGAGGCTCCCCCTCCCTCTGTCCTCCTCCTCCTTCTCCTCCTCCTCCTCCTCTCTCCCCTCTTCCTCTTGCGCACATCTTCTAGAACGGCGCTGCCGATGCTGCCTGTGTGTGAGTGTGTGTTCCTGCCCAGGGCTGCTCTCTCTCAGGTACTGGCGTTGATATCGCTTGGTCTCACTGAGAGCAGAGATCTCTAGATGGGGAACGGGTGCGCTACTTGGCACAACTTACAGGTGCAATCACGCCGTCTCCCGCGCGCTGCTGCAGCTGTCCGACACATGCAAATGAGACTCGGATTTAACTATGGTCCCATTCCTCTGGACATCCTTTGAGACCACTGGAGGAGGAAAAGGAGGGAAACTCAGAATGTCTGTCTTGATTTTGATTTTCTGAAGAAATTCACTTTGCACAGGTGCTATCACTCTCTCCTGAAGTTGGCTTCATTTTTTTCCCTGGCATCTTTTTTTTTTTTTTTTTTTGGAATATTAACAGTTTTTGGTGGGAAGATGTTTCTGATTTGGTGAGGGCTTAACATAAGGAGAAAGAGAGAAACAGAAAGAATAAGGGAACTCGGGGAATTGGAGCAAGCTGGGATTTCTCCATTGCCATTTGAGGTTGCCCTAATTTCTTGAGTGAATGTTTTTGATTGTTTCTGTATGATGATTTATGATACCTCTTTACCTTCCTGGCTGCTGCTACGGATTTCCTAACTCAGTGGAGAACAGCAAGAGGCTTTTTTTCCTGTCTTTTTTTTTTTTTTTTTTTATCCCACAACCGACATTTTGTGTGGTGTCCCTTTTTGCCTTTTTTTTTCTTCTTTCTCTGTGGATCTGTGTGAGTGTCTCTGGGCATATTGAGATTTGGCAAGGTGAGAAGTATGGGGCTGTAAGGCTCTCTGAAGTTCTACCTTGATCTGAAGCCTCATCTGGCCACTCAGGGAAGATGTTGGAAGGCTGGAGGACACAGGTTGCTCCCCCGAGGCCCGTAGCAGAGCCCCTAAACCGGAATTCAGCTTCACTCACTCACCTGGCCTTGTGGATCACGGCCCTGGCCCTGGGCTTTGTGGCCGGGTCAGAGCCAGGTGCAGTAGAGAGTCTCCACCACATTCACCTCTCCCATGGAAACAAGCGTCACCATATTGTGCCTATTGCTATCCACAGATCTCCTGCATCCCTAAGAGCAGGGCACAGTAAGTATCTCATTGTTTCACTTTCTGCAAACTTCTTGAGTTTTTGGTCCCATCATTGTCGTTAACTTTTAGCAATCTCCATTCACTCTGCTGTATCTCACTACCGATTCATGCCCAAATATTAGTTGATATTTCTTTGTATTCAATATCCCCCTTTCTAAGACACATGGCAAGTGTGTAGCTTAGATCCATCCCCGTTTTTTCCGTCTCAGCAAAGTGCCCTCTGTCTCCTTGTCTGAGATTAGCCATATCCCTATCTCCAGATGCTCCACTGTGTCCAGATTAGACAGGATTAGAACGTTGTGGCGCTCCATGTTGCCCCTGGGTGTTTTGGAAGAGACAAAGATGTGTTGCCTCCAGCTCCGCAGGGCGTCGAGCCGCTTCTGGCCTCTGCCCAGCGTGGAGTGTGGATGAGGCCTCTTTTTACCCTGTGTGGCAGGAAGGTTCATGACACAGACATTTAGAGTGAGGAAAGAAAAAGGAAAAGAGGAAAAATCTCAACTATGAGGAATTACATAACCTCACCCCAAGTATTCATGGTCGACTGCAGTATGCTCGCCTGAATACAGTATGTGTGAGAATGATTTTAGAAATACTGCAGTTTGTTTTTTCTCCTACTTCTTTTGCGGTACTTGTTCCCACTTGTTTTTCTTGCCGTGTGAATTTCAACTGCAGTTGTGAGTGATGCCATTCAAGATTGAGGCATTATGACTTGTAGAGGATTAAAATACACTGTTTCTTTAGTCATCTTACTGCCCAGGCAGTTTTGAGTGACGTAATCACTACTGGTGTAACACTGACGTAATGCTGAGGTACCCTAGCTTCCATTGAGTAGACACAGCTTAATAATGTACAACAAATCTCTACTGTAATGTTCTTGATTTTTACTAACGTTAAGCAATACAAGGTATTAATTTGTGAGCGAGTACACCACTGCAGAGCAGCACTGGCATTTTGAGAATGTTTTTATTGAACACAGGAGCAGCTCAGAAACCAAACTAGAGCCTGGATCACTGGGCATTTAGACCCCTGTGAGCAAGGGAGTTGGTGCTCCACAGTGATGATGAGGGAGATGGGAGGTTTGCTGGCCTACTGAGACAACAAGAGAGGCAATTAGGCCACTCTGCCGTGACCTGTCTGGAGCGGACAATGCTCAGCTCGCCTCCTGCTCTCCCTCAGGACCCTGGGGGCAGGTGGGGCTTTCAGGCAGATTCCACAACTTAATATAATAGTTAGCGTCACTGCTCCACAGTGCATATGAAGAGAGCCTGCAGGGGGGCAAAGACAAGCTTTCTCAGTAACATGATTACATTTCGGGTTGATCAGCGCACGGAGGGTGCATAAATGCAAAATGGGAGACACGCTGTTCAACATGGTACCTGGCTCCAGGACAAAGCCTGCTGTTGTAAGAGCCCCAGTGCTGTTGTCTTAGCTGTGCTGCAATTGGTTTAATTTTCATGGGGCTTGTTCTTTGCATGGGGTGTCTCTTCACTGCAGCAATTACACATGCACAGCTCAATTTTTTCAGTCTCATTTGTGAATGCAAAAGCCAAAGCCCCTCAGGTTTGACACTGCAGTTTTTAACAGTATCTTTTTTTGCTGTTTATTTGCATTTTTTGTGTATTAAACAACAGAAACTAGCCCCATGTTCTCTTCAGTTTTTCCCTTTCTCACCGTGTCTCTGTCCCCACCCGTTTGTCTCTCTCTTATAGCTTTTGGTGTCACCGTCAATGTTGAAATCTAATCCTATTTGCAATACTTATGTAACTGTACCTGCCTTTCACCATTATTGTCACAGCGCATTTAACATTGTCTCAGGTGATTAAACCAAATAAAGCTAATAGAGAGCTGACAGTCAGTTCTATATGCAAATTGCCTCCATTTAAGTGAAAATGCACTTTTTCAGTTAGTATGTAGCTAAATTTAGTAACTCTGGCTGCCTTAATGGTGGGCTGTCCATCCATTTTTCTAGATATCCTCCAAGACGTGAGCACGAAATCCCTGTAAGCGATCTAATAGGAAAACACACATTACTCTCAACATACAGCATACTGTAACAGAAACTGTGCTTTATTTCCTTCGTATTGAACTTGTATGTCTGTCATTGATTTATGTGGAAAGAAGAAGAAAATTACCATGGTCAGGATGTATGAAATTGAGTTGGAGTGTGATGCATTGTTTGTTTAGGGCTAGCAGTAATGAGGTTCAGACAGTATAAACTCTGAAGAGAAGACATACCATTCATCATAAATAGACTCCCAGAGGTGATAGCCCTCTTTCCCAGAGATGGATGCCATATACTCGATATGCTGGATAAGTAGGTTATCATATTTTTTTTTCTCTTCTTGCTGTTTTTAATCATTGAAAGTTGATAGATGAGATTATCTGATCAATAAGAAACGTGTTTTAGGGTTTAAGCAATGATTTTTCAGTGGTTAATGGGAAAGTAAACTTTCTGTAGATTATCTGCTCCTAACTTCTATTGGTTAATGGAAAAGATAGAGATCTGTAATTCCCACTGTGTAGGCAAAATCTACAGTGACTTCCACGTTCCCACTTGTTTACATGGCCTATGCTTTGCGCATATATGTGTGTCATCCTCTCAGAATCATAGCCCATATGTTCAGTAGGGGGAAGTCATCCTCCAGATCCACGATGATTATGTGATATACTCAATGCGTCTCAAGAAAGATTCCCCCCTCCCTCCGACACCTGGTCCATCAACTGCTGCACAAACAGCATTTGTGTTTCCAAACTCTGCGGTTTGATCAAAGTTGAAGAAGCAATTTGAGTGATTACAATCAATTTTAAAGCTCTCCACCTTCAGAGCTAATGGTTGAATGGATTAGAGACAGTGATCGTCTTTGCCAGCCTTGCTGCAGAGAACAGATTGGGGGGGGGGGATGAGGGGAGGACATGAAAGAAGATGAAGAGCAACAGAGATGAAGAAAGTAAAGAAAGGAAGGAAGAGAGTGAAAGAACAAGAGAGAACGAAGAGGGAGAAAGTATATGGTCTCTGATGCCGCCTTGCTGCCGGTGTGTTGTGGGCTTGTATAATATAATTACTCCCATGTCTCTGAGCTGATGTCATTCTGCGATAGTGTGAAGATGACAATATCTCTGCTTCTGTGAGGCAGCGGAGATGATAGCTGCCCTGATAAGGATCTGAGTACATGTTCCTCTGCTCTAGAGGGAGCAGAGGCAGTTATTGACCCACGAATGAGAGAGTGCAGACTGCAGTCGTTTCATTCTCCCCTCGCTCTGATGTTTCAAAACACAAACACCCCCTTTTTATTTGTGTGTGTGCTTTCGGTCTTTAGCCTACTTACATCTTGTGATACTTGCTTGTGCCCTTCTTCTCCTCCTTCCTTCCTGCTCTCTGCACTTCATCTCTTCCTGACCACTCTGCCTAAACCCCTACTGCCACCCCCCCCCACAGCCCCCTGCTTGGTCTGCAGAGTCCATCCAAGCAGACAGAGTGGGCAGCCTTTTGCGCCTGCAGTGGTCTGTGTGGTTTCGGTGGTGACCAGGCTATGGTTGGCATGAGGGGAAATGAGACCTGACTGTGCGTGCGGTGGGCAGCGAGGGGTCAGCTGAGTAATGTGTCTGGTTTCGGATTAGAGACTTGGGAGACAGGGAGGAGAGAGAGAGAGAGAAAGAGCCCCCTCCTTTGACTCAACATGCATCGGTCCTGGATGAGTTTGAGTCAGGAAGCTCTTTACCCATAAGGCACTCGGTGAATCATCATCAACAGTGTCGTCTTCTCTGCCATCTCCCTCTTTCTTGTTCATACCATCCGTCTGTCTGTTTACACCTCTTGCTTTCCTTTTTAAAGTTTTTTTATTTTTTTTAATGACTTCAAATGATTAGTTGTCTGGTCAACGTTTGTTGCTAGTGTTACCTCTGTGTGACATCTAACTAGTGTGAGAGAGAAAACGTGCCATTTTGCACAGAAATGGAGGCAAATTATCATACAGTACACTGCACCATTTTCTGGTGTGCAGTGTTGATTTCACACATACACAGCTGTTAACCCTCCAAAAAACAATGGCATATTGTAATGGGATGATGCCTTTGTAACACTGACAGACTACACCAGATGCATAACAATTATTAGATTGTATGAGACATTAATGATTCACGTGGAGGAAATTTGTTTTTACAGCAGGATGCATAAAAACAAAAGTGTGAAAGAGATAGTAATTAGGGCTGCCATTAATGATTATTTTCATGTCAAGATTTGAGATTTTCAGATTTCTTATTTGGTCCAACCAGCAGTCCAAAACCCAAAGACTATTTATTTACCATCAAAAATGAATGACAAATGAAAGCAACAAATTCTCAAATTTAAGAACCCGGAAACCAAGAAATGTTTGACAGTTTGCTTGAAAAATGACTGAAATAATACACTGATGATCGAAGTAGCTTGCAATTGGTTTTCTTTTTATCGATTAATCGATTGATCAACTAATTATTGCAGGCAAAAGGATATAATCATATATTCAGAAACACAGCAGAAGTTGGACAAGACAAAGATTTGTGAATGCGTGAGATGGTGGAACAAAAAAATTATAGATGTGCTTGTAAAATAGTGCGGCATGGAGAGGAATGAGTAAGATCTTATGGGAAATAATGCATTTTAAATGGAGTGCACATCATAAGATTCTGTATTTTTTAATGTCGACATTAACTGTATGGTCAACAGGAGACATGGAAGAGTGATGCAGCCGTCGTGCAGGTTAACGTGTTAAAGATGCTAATGAAAGGGCCTAAATAGTTCTCCACAGTCCATTCTGATTGACCATAAATGCCTCTCCATTTCCCAGGGGAGCAGCTCATGAAAGGAAAAAAAAAAGATGAATTGAAGTAAATAAGGTGGAGATCAAGAATGCAAAAAGCCCACTTTTTTAAAAAAAAATCTAATCTGAATTGAGTTCAGTCACCCCAGAGAAGCCTCATTCTCTGTCATCATAATGAGGCAGCAGCTATCTCTGTGCCAGTCAAGCCTGTATATACACACGCTCGTGCACATTCGCTCACAAATGCACACGAACTCACTGCACACACAAAGAGCAACACTCTCCCAAATCATCTTCCATCTCTTTGATCACTTTGAATCATTGTAACAAGGGTGTGAATGTGGGTTGTGGAAGCGATATGCATATTTTCACGTGGGGAAAAAAGTTTCATTCATATGGTGGATCATATAATTGGTGAGTTCAAAGTTAAAATGGCACATAAAGAAAAATACCCACTTTGGAAGGTATAAAAATATAATTGTCCAGACATACAGTTGGTCCGAGAGTACAGTGATAACTCCCCAAGTGATGGACTAATTGGTTCTGGGAAAGGTCAAGGCAGAAAAAAAAGGAGATGGAGGGTGAAATCGTTCAGCCTTTACAGCTTGATAACCCCAACCACAAGGGAGGCCAGAGAGGATGGGTTTCTGTGGCAGCTAGCTTGCAGAAGACAAAAATGTATGATTGCCATTGATCATCAGATCGATAATGAGCCTCTACTTGAATTTCACACGTCTGTTTTGGGAGGGAAATAAAACCCTCTGTCCTCGAGCTCCTCTACGTGGGCGGTTTGATTGACAGAGCTCTAATTATTCTTAGCTTACAAATCATAACCAAACAACTTGATATCATGTATGTTGGATTAATGATGAAAATAAAAGCTTTTTAAAAATTGAATCGCTGCCCTGTTACAATAGAAGGCCTCAAAAAGAAGCAACCATGTCATAACTATTCTTTTTTTTGCAATTTACAATTGCTCACCTGCAGCAGAGTGGCAACAGAAAGAAAGCTGCCCCCTAATCCACTCTAATAGGATTGTGTGGGATTTCACCTTCCTCATTGCTCCTTCCATCTCTTAGTGCCTCGGGCCTGCTGGCATGGGCTGATAAAAACACGCCTGCCTAACACCTAAGTGCAAGCTAATATTAGCATATATTTTGCGACACAGTGTAGAAATACAATGCATACCCACGCACATTTCTTTTTTTTCCCCCCCTTTATATATTTATTTATTGGTAGATACATGGCATTGGTGTGAGATAAAGCACAGCACAGCTCTCTTATGGTGTTCCTACATTGCCTGTTGATAAGGGGGAGGCAGAACTGTATACAAATAGCAAAGGCAGTAGTTGTGCTGCACAACAGAACTCCCTCACAAACACCTCGGTTCATCCGCACGTGATTGTTTATTTTTGCCAATATTCTCCATATTCATTTTATTGCATTTATTCTATAAGATATGCAGCTAATTAAGCAATATCTCCCCACTTAGTGGAGGCTTACTTACAAAGTGAGGCTACTCAGCAATACGGAAAGCAGATGTTTAATCCTGCAATTAAGGCCAAGGCGGCTTGTTGTCTCCTGGGTACGGCTTACAAAAGTAGTAAACAGTAAAAACGAAGCGGTGTCATGCAGGGACAACATGAAAATTAGACACATTAGCATAAGGAATAGGCTTGTTTTATTGTATAACGTTAAATGTATAGTACATATTTTTATCAAAACATGAGTATATGATTTCTAATGTTGCACGCTGCATGTCCATTTTCCAATTTTTGTAAAATACAGACCAAACATACTGCACACATGGTATGACCCAAACTGAGTGTTGTTTGTGCTCCATTTTTAAGCTACCGACTGCACTTGTACATCGCCTTGAGCTAAACATAGATTTGTTGAAGAAGAAGGACAGTGGAGAGGGCTTTACCTGATACACTCCTTTAAACGTAGAGGTAGAGATGCGGATGTGTTCAATCATTAAGAAAGCCTTCCTGCGGCACAAGCATTTTGTAATTACGCAGGTCTGGTATAGACTGCTATATCATTTACTTTTATGAATAGTGCTAATGTGGGAAATATGCTCAGTAAAGCACAGCAGCTCTGTCTGATCTGAAAGCAGCTTCTTTGTGGGAGCAGTATTTGTGCTGATGCAGGTTGGGCTGCATATGGTGATGGGCAGCCAGAGTTGTCTCTAGTCTCAGATCAGAGCTCTGGCCCTGGACTCTGTTTTCTGCCTCACTTCCACTGTGTAATTATCCCCCACACTTGTCTTTTTCAGTAATTAGAACTGCAGTCATACTCCACATCTGTTGGCTCCCTAATAGAGAAGACAACAGCTTCTGGAGACCTTTTGGAGGCTGTGATGTTCGGTACATGCTAGGGCGCAGACACACTGCAACTAAATAATGCACCGATGCCTGATGGCACACAATCAGTCAATGAGGCTTTTAACTGCGAATGAAAGCAGAGAATCGACTGATGCTTGATTTTATTTAAGTCTAACTTTGATATGTGTGTTCGCTGGCACGCAAATTAAACACTGGATTCAGAAAAATCTAATCAACAAATTGCTGGCAAACAAAATGGCTGACCTGAATTGAGAGAAAGGGAGCATTGAGTCTGAGGAGCAAATGAGGCAAGTGATGATGAGAGAGTAAATTAGAAGCTGTCGATACTGTGAGACACCTCTATCAGAGCCAAGGCTGTTGGCTGGGGAGGCAGATATGCAGCTGGTCGGGGTAACAAAGGGCCCGTTTGGTGTATTGCTCCATTAAGACACTGGGTCTTGTCAGCTCTGCCTGGATGGGCCATTCTGCTCCACAAGGCAGGGGCTCATGTATCACTTAGGGCTTAGGGGAAGTGAGCATGGCAAAGGAGGGGGCAGAAGGGTGTGAGTGACACTGGTCGACTGAGCATTCATGGCATTATGTTACCAGCCCAGGGGGCAGAACTTTACCTCAACCATGAATTGATGGTCTCCTGCCATGAAGAGCGAGGGTGGTTGGTATGGCTACCCGGGGGCCCCATCATGATGAGGTGAAGGCTTATCTCTTCAGAGCAGTGTGAGGATGAAATATGGCAAAGTACTGCAACAGTGTGAATCAGGGTAGATTTTTTTTTTATTCAGAATTTCACCCAAACTGCAGATTGTATCATTTTAGCTGCTTGAGGTTCTGAGTCGATCGTAATATAAACGTACTGTATGTACTGTATGTCTGATGAGCTATCAGTCACTACAAGCCATTCCTCCCCAGCCTGACTTTACTTTATAAAATAAAGATATAGTACTGTAGTGCAAACATTCAGCTGAAGGTAAAATAAAGCTTCAAAGAGTCTGAGTTAGCCAAAATAAATTACAGTGTTTTTGGTACAGAATTCCCTTTTTTGCTTCACCCGACATTATGTGTATTTCCACCAACTTGTTAATACGCATATTTTCAATTTGGGTAGGGTAGGGTGAAAAGTTATAACATTAAAACGTAAATGCAACTAAGTGCGATGTAAGCTGATTCAGTGGAGAAGGATGACGTCAAGATGACATATCAATATTGTATAAGACAGCGTAAGCTCTCTTCGCTGTATGCCTTACATATGCATACAGGGCTGTTACCAAAACTCTCCCAACAGCGCATAGCTGTAATATAAGTTTTTTAAAACTATCTTCACTGTGCAGCGTGCTCTCCGTCATTAAACACCAAATTGTTTTACTTTGTTGCACCCTCTTTTTCTGCAGTAGCATCTGACTATAGAATTAGCTCCACCTGCTGTTTAACTCTATGACCCAATTCACAATATTATCATAACGGTACTGGATAGAGAAGTGCATACATCTGAATTCTCTTTTTCTGATAATTTGGTTAAAATTGCCTCAACCTTTGGATATTCTGATTCGTGTTTTCTTGCTTTCTTCTCTCTCTGGTGGGGCTATGAGATACCTCCTCTTAGTGGTATTAATGTTTGTGGCAGATGTTGCACCAAATTATGAAACCCATCAGACTCTTTGGCCAGATTTTTCAACTATATTCACACTTCGTTTTTTTAATCACACTTAATCACATAGTATTGTGATAGGTGTTGCCAAAAATGATTTGATAGGGTCTCAGATTTTGGTAGCTGTGGTTTTGGTGTGCCAGAATCTGTATTATCTGATGAGGTGTTAATGCTTTACAGAAAGACACTACAGCTATCAGAGACGTGCTTCCAAAATCTCTTCATTTAATAGTATTGAAGGGTCACAATCTCGTGGCCCTATTTAATTAGGATGGGGCACCCTTTTTCATATGGCCTATCAAGATAAAGTTGTTTCTAAAAATGTGCACTGGAAATTTAGCCTAAATCCTCAATCAGATCGCCAAATTTGGTGCAACATTGGCAATGAGCCTGCATGCATGACACTAACTGGAGATGCCAACTCAGTTTGGCTTCTTGTTTTGCTTCACTGTCTAAATAAAAAGTTCCAAGCCTGTTATACGTCTGAAAATACTAGGCAATCACAGAGCACAAGGGCAGGCCCATAACTGTCTAGAAATGTTGGACATACTCATTGGTGATGTCACCCATTGGCTTGTGGACTCACATTTTGAAGCCTTGACTTTGGCATTTTGGGCAGGCCATCTTGGATTTTTGTAGCCAGATGTGAACGTATTCAGACAAGGTGGTGGAGTTGTGGAGGAGCGTGAAGTGGCCCATCGATTATGATGACGCCCCACAGAAAGCCTGTCACTTACTGCGGTCAGGCCCTTAATTGTGTATAACTTTAAGCCTTAAAAAAATCTGATTGGCTTTTGGAGCCAGCCTTGAGTGGCCATTAGAGGAACTAATTCTATGTTGGCTTCATTGTCATCCCTGGAGGTTGCTGTTTGGGTTGAACTAGACAAAAACACTCATGGGGAAAAATTGCTCCACCTGTAACTATAGTCCTGGAGTACACCTGTATATCACTGCATTAAGGGGAGAAATTTAACCACTGGAGGACAGCAAAGACAATGTCTTTTAGGTGGTGTTAAGTTACTCTTTAAAAAATCAGAACCTAACCTTAAAATCTACAGTAACGGTCTATAAAGTAGAACATTTGTTTCTGCTGTTGCTCCCTGCAGTATAAAAAACATGAAACTACTTTCTAATGAACCCTCTTTGTATCGCAAGTCTTTATCCCCCCTTTGATGTGGTCATTTTGTACTGTACCAGCCTTGAGGTCTGTCTTAAGTGCTCCGATGTTTTCTCTCTCTCTCTCTCTCTCTGTTTATTAGGTTTTGTTGCTCCTATAATTTTGGAGCCGGCATCTTATACCCTCTAATAAGGATGACCAATCATGGGGGCAAGCAGCAATGCCCCACTTTTAGTCTCCACTTAATTTAATTACATCAAATTAGCAAAGCAGGGAGCGAGAGGGGGAGAGAGAGGATTAAGCCTTTGCAGCTTATGAAGGCAGGTTGGACACTGTCAGCTGTCCTATGCAGAAATGCTGCTTTGGGATTGTCTTCATTAGAAGGAGCTTAAAGCTCATAGGTCCTTGGATATTGTTAAAACAATACTGTGGAAATGGACTAATTAGAATATTTGCCTAGTCTAGCCTAAAGACTACGGGTAATTGCTCGAGGACTTTAAATTTGCCCTCTGTGTTTTTTTTATCCATGTTTGACTCAGTACCACTTATCATTTACATTTAGTCTTATCAACAACTTACATTTTCCATTATTTAAATGCATTAAAATACATTTGCTGTATCAGCCTAGGTGTACATAATATATCAGTCTTAAACAACAGATATAACTGAATACTGGTGGCGGAGATAAAGTCTCTGCGCAATGAACTGTAAAAGTTTATATCGACTGTGCTGTATATGTGCCAATATGACCAGACTTATTAGGGCAGCACAAAGTAAGCAGGAAGTCTACGCTCCAGGTTGATTTAGCACCTCTGTCCACTCTGCTTTCTGCTGACTGCAAAGAGAATAGCTCAGCTCCAGCCTTCTGATAAAGACTGAAGGGAGGATTTATCACTTAAAAAGAAAAAAAAAAAAGAGAGAAACGTGAAAGGAAGCAGAGCAGAATGTGGCGCAGTATACAGTATTTCATGTTGTGGGTTAGTTTCATGACAGAACTGCAGCAGTTATAGACTAGCTGGTAAAATTGCTCAATTTCCACTCACACAATAAATGTGTTGGCGGTGCACTAAAACAAGATTCCAATGATGTATAAAATGGATGAGATGCTCGCACAATACGGCAATCCTGTGTTTTTATCTTGTTGAGGGAATCCTTGTCTCTAGCGTATAATTTAAGCGGTCACATTAAAAGTTTGTTTTGCTGTCATTTCAGTAGTATGTCGTACCGGATTGTTCCAGCTTCCACCTGTGATGAAACCTTTTCTCATGCCTGCTGGTTCTGTTCTAACTGCCTATCCCATTATAAGGGAGGCAGTTGTTTGTGCTGAGAGAGGATTAAGACAAGTCAACAATCCATAGCCTTTTTAGTCTCCCAAAGGGCTGCTCACACACCACTGAAGATAGAGAATGGCTTTTTCCAGGAGCAAAGCTTGAGAGCGAGGTTTAAATTGTTGAAAGGACCTCGGTATACTGCAATGGAACAATGAACAGATACAGAAATAGAGATTGGGTTGGGTTGGGTGGGGGGTTGGGGGTGGCCACAGGGATCTAGCTGTATCCACTATACCTCGCTTTCCAGTTTTCACTGTCCAGCTGAATTTTCTTCATTTAATCCCACGGGACAGACAACCAGAGGCTGTGCTTTAACTGCCTACCCCAAACAACTGGAAGAACAATTGCTCTCGACTCATATTTTCAGAGCTGCTGTTGTTCGCTGTACTTAATTATTCGACACACAGAGGCTGCCAGTCAAAGGTGGCAGGCAATTAATCACCTCACATGTCAAAGCTTTTGGTTATGTCAGCTACAAAAATGACACCTGACAGGAGGGTCCGATTTTCCAGCATGAAACATTGTTCATGATTCATTATAATTACTTTAATCATGAAATTATAAGGAAAACATTTTACAAGTAATTGTTCTAATAATTATAAAGAGATTTTGTCTTTTTTAAAATTATTGTGACTCTTTTTAAATGATTTGGTCGAGTCAAAAGCTGCGCACTCAGAACGCGCCAATTAACAATTATGAGAGTAAATTGATTTTTGGAAAAGTACTAACTGCATTTTCCATTTACAATGCCTCTTAATCCAGCATACAACAACAGTCACCTTCACACTGTGAAACCCTTTGCTTAAACCAATCACCATGAAAACTCTTAAATGAATACAGAGGTCAACTCAGGACAAAGCTAGTCTGGAAAAAAGGATATTTTAGTGTTTCAGAAAAAGGTTAAAGAAAACCTTTAAAATGCCCTACATTATGAGACTGAGCACAATTTGCATAAGTTACAAGCTTGAGTCTAGACTGCATCTAAGATTGCCACCTTTAAGCAAAAGCTCTGTGCTTAATTCACTTAGAAATAATTAATATAATTTCCATCTTGATTTGACCTCTTTAACCCAGGAGTCTGCTTTTCTGCTTTTCTAAATACCAGGGGCTATGTTTTTCTAAGTCAGTGGACTCAGCACAAAATCCGCGGTGCAGTGTTTAGACAGCCATGACAGGATGTCCACAATGCATGTGTGGCATTGGTGGCAACTTGGTGGAATACATTATTAGTAGATGTAGTTTTCATCAACAAAGCTGTGCGCTCTGACAGCTCTGATGTACAGCAGAGAGAGAAAGGATCTACCACCAAAAAAAGCTCTCTCAAGAGAACACTCGTGTCCTTGTGCAAAAGGTGCAGAAATGCCCGCAGCGAATATGTGGCTCTTTAAATTTAATTAGCTTGGGAGGAGGTAACATATTAGGCTACTGTGCTGCTCTGGTGCTAAGAGCTTTGTTGCCAAATGAATGAAATGGTTCAGTGACATTAGGTGGAGAGCCAAATGGAACCAGCAGCCAACTACAGGGGTGGTATGGCTAAAAGAGAGGTGAATCCATGAGCCTATTCCTCATTCATTGTACAGCCACGTGTGGATATACTTTGAATGAAAAAAAAAAATCAAGCTATTTTTTCCTGCTTCAGGGAATTGCATCAAAGTCAAATTGGCCTACATATCCATAAGAATACTTTGTAAGCTTCTGAGTAGAATCTGTACATGGACATGTGACTTGGTAAAGGCATGAAAGTAGCACAGCACACAACTGCAGTGCACCGAACAACCTTTGAACCTGGACTGGAAGGTGAACGGGACAAGCAAAAATCCCAGGTGATCCGTAATACCACAGCTCCTGTCCCCCTGCTTTGGAGCAGTTGAGTTCACAGCATGTCGGCAGAACACCAAACTGGCACAGAGAAGAAAAACCCTGACAGAAATGTCACCTCACCAACACAAAGCCCCACCGTGTACCGACAGGAGAGTACAGTCCTTACGGTCTTTTCTTGGAAACATTGTCTGCTGCATAGAAGAAATGTTTTACATTTATAGCAGCAGCAGCAGTGAATAAATCAGACATAAACTGTATAAAACAAATGCTTACAGTATAGTAGGAACAGTCACTACTGTAGCTGAACAAAGACAAGATCAGTACTGATATTCCATATCAATCAACAGAATGTTATACAGAATAGCTTTTGTGTTTTTTTCATACAATGTGAGTTCATTTAAAGTTCCAGATTGTCTTTATTAATATAAAGCAGGTAAAGGTGCCATAAAAATATTGCGAAAGTATCAAAACCCTTAATCAACATAGAAATCTGCACAGTCCTAATCAGAAACTTTGCCTTTAAATGAGACTTTTGGACATCAGTGAAGCTGTGATGTCACAACTGTACTGTTCTGTATCATCAGATTCATACAAACAAGATATTAAGTTAATATAATGTAATACTTCTGTTTTTTCTGTCCAAAATATTCTGAAAGGTTTTAGAAACATTCATGATAAAACCTTTTTTCATTAAAGAAAATTGTAAAATAATTCTATTTACATGAGAAATTGTATCTAGAGTAAATAAATATGACAGAACTGAGAGAAACTGATGGAAAGAAGCTGGGCTTGATCATGTAAACAAAGCCATAGATTTGTTTTAATAACCTCCACACTCAGTCACTAGCAAACGTGTTAGGGCTGCAGGATATGAGAAAAAAAAAAATACAATATGTGATAACATTGTTGAATATCGCAATAACTTTATCATTTGCAATAAACAGATGTTAACATGTTCTTTCTTCCCACTGCTTTCACTGTGCTGCTAAAATACAGCAAAGTTTTTTTTTTTTATTACATCATGAAAGGAAATTATATAGCAATCTCTTATTGAACAAAACAAATATTAAACCGAATACAAAATGTACCAATAAAAAACAGAATGATTAAGTGTAGTTTCCAACTGATATTCTCTTTCAACAACCTTAAAAATCCTGAAGGAAACTTTGATGATGAGTAAAAAACTTGATATTGTGCAGCCCTGACATGTATGCACAGGTAAAAGATAAATCTGAAAGCCGAGGTCCCTTTGTCCTGCAATTCTTTTGCCCGCTGAAATAACTATAAGACTAGCTAACTGGGGAAAAAAATCCACTGTAGTTTAGACACATAATCCATTGACATTTGAATAATCAAATCATGTTTTTTCCTTTCTTCCATTATTACTGGTTCATGTCACAAGATGCTGGAATAATACTTGATACATTTTGTCTGGCAAAGAAGCCCAGGGAGGAATGATACTGCAGCTCAAACAAAAATCCCTGTCTTATACAAATAGGCACATATCACTATATTGGCATCATTATTTTGGATCATGGAGTGTGATGTAGCATTTAATTACACACTTGAGGCTGTGTGAATGGTGCCCTTATTCGAGTGTCTCTGTGATTCACAGCTTTGTGATGTCTGTCGAGTTAGTACATGCTGCTGAAAAGATGCAAGTTTTGCTCATAAACTCATATTCTATTTACCACCTCATCTCCTCGCCTACTAGACCATTTAATTGTCCTAAAATGTAAAATATAGTGAGAAAGGTAGATCAGGGGGAAGAAAAAAATTGATCAAGTTGACTCACAATTTTCCCTCCCGGCACTAAATCTTCAGGAGCATTGATTGGAGATAGCTCCTTTACCAGATACCGATAGTGTTTGATTGGACAATAGAGTCCTCATAAATCGTGGTAATGATTTCTCTGGAAACTGAAATTGCAATCCAATAGACATCATTAAGCTTCTTTTAATTGTACTCCTACCAGGGGGGGTCACACACCAAAGATTAACCCAAATCCTTAATATAGTTTGGTCGTTTTGAATAGTCCGGTTGATGAACAACGTGTAGCGATTTATGTAAATGCTCACCTACTTATTCCTTTCACAGTCACAAACAAGTTTAAGTGCTTCACAGGTTTAACAGATGTTGTCTTCATTAAGCTCATTTTCACTGCATTAATTGAATACAGTATATGTTTAAATTAAGCCTGGAAGACGGTGTTTTTGCTTATAATCAAGATAAATAGAAAAGGTTACTTTGAAATTCCATCCGAACATGAAAAAAATAATCTCAAAAAGCTATACTATACTCCTCATCTCGGGTAATCTATTTTTGCACACCAGTCATTACGGGAATCCTTGGCAGCAAAAAGAGAGAAATGCAAGTGTTGGGTGCTGACAGAAAGCAGATCCATAATGTCATCTCTCCTTTTCATATTTCCATCACAACTATGTAATTATGATTGGATTCCTCCCCAGTTTCTCGGCAGAGCTGGTAATATGAGGCTCGTTATAATGGCCGTGTTGGAGGTCAGAGGAAAGACGGTCTGTGGGCCTGACCTTAGCTTAGCAGTGTAGTCAAACAGGCTGCCTGTATCCTAACCACCCTGCAACTGCTACACCAGGGCACCGAGCCAGTGCGCTTCCCTTCGCTCACACCTATCCGCCTCTTCATGTGGCACTGCTCAGTTTATTTACCATACAGCGCTTAGAAGGCAGTTTGCTATATGCTCCTGCTTCCTTCTCAGCAGAAATGGACAGTAAGAAGTCGGTGCCAAGAGGGCTCCAACACACAGGCCACGCTTGCTTCCCTGCAGTCTACTATCCCACACACCTCTTTGGCCAAACGCAGGAGAACTCCTGGGATGGTGCTACATTTTTAATGAAAGCAGAGTGTTTGATCTGCCAATGTTTATCTTCTTTGATGTTAACTGACACAGCAGAGTGCAGCCAGCTCTCAATGTAGTCCAACACGAGGACAGATTAATTCATTATCCTTTAACAGGGGGAGGCTTGTGGTTGAGGAGTTCATCCTGGAGGTCTGTAATAGTCTTGAGTAAGACCCACCAATACCTGCTCCAAACACACTGCCTCTTGGTTTCTGCACCGTGGCTTCTCTGGGGAAATGCATATGAATGTAGGAGATTACAAATGGGGATACATGAAGCGAGAAAATCTTAATTGCCTTCTGTTTTGTGGGTCTTGTGCTGCACTTTGCATGTCAAATTCCCCCTCATTGTACCTTGATCTCGTCCTTTCATTTCATTTTTTTTGTAATTATTATACAGCAGGTGAATAGAGAATCAACTGAAACTCTTGTCAAATTAAAGAGACAACAAACAGCCAAGTATTTCCAGGACACTACTGTATCTAATGACTACAGCAGATCCATATCGGGGCCCAGCGTCCCAGGAGAGCGCACAAATAACAAATATGGAGCCAGTGCATAATTACTCCCACCACTGGAGTTACACGTGCACGTGTCTGCTGATTTCATGCCACTGCACAACTGTGTAGGTGTGCATTAGCCATGTTTCTCCATGTATCTTAATCCTCAACAGTCCCTCAAGGAGTCTTTCACTAGTCTTTCATGCTTGTGTGGATTTCAGACTGCCAGGCAACATTATTATCTCCACTCCCTGAATTTTCTTTGGTACCATTTATATAATCTACATGTCAAAGAGTAGTTAGCTGAGTTGACCTTTGGTGGCTTGACATGAGGGTCTGCTGTTTATCCATTCAGCTTAAGGGTGTCACTGGCAAGATCTTCACACCAGTCCACTGAAATGAGCAATCTTTATAATATAGTTTTTTTGGGTGGGGGGTGGGCGTTGGAGGTCACCAACAGTAAATAAGCTGTCAGTGGGATAAAGTGGGTGTCAAATCGTATGAATAGACAGAGGGGGAAATGGACGCTTAAGGGCCCAGTGAGTTCCAACACTGACATGGTTTAAAAGAGCTTAATTATAATAAGCTGGAGCATGGAGCAAGTGTTTGGTGGCTTGAGGGGAAACTCGGAGACAGTGACAACAGTCCAGCGCGAGCTACATGAATTGGAGATTGCTCTGTGAAGGGGGCCAACATCAGATATGCATTAGTGGAACAAGGAGGGTTTTCAGCGGTAGCCGGCAGACTTCATGAAAAAGAAATGATTCCTGCCTCGCAAATATATTACACATAATGTCTTTCCCTTTGTAGGACTCATCAAGCATCACAACGCTTTATCCATTAGGCAAACAAGAATGCTTACAGTGTTATTTCATTACGTTTTACAAACGCGAGTTATGCTTTATGAAAACAATAAATCCCGCCATGGATCCGTATGTCCCAACATCATTTGTTAATCACATTATTGTTAATTAATGATGCAATTCTTTTTAGCTAATGGTCGACAGTGTGTATTGACTCAAATGAGGGAATGAAACTGGAAAAGGAACTTGAGAGTAGAGTGACGCGCTTTAATCACTGCACTCCGGAGAAAAGCCAGAGGGAGGAAAACAACAGAAATATATAAATAAATGCAAAATATATCGATAGTTTTATATCCTCATGAACTGGTTTACAAGAAAATATTGGAATTACAGTCAGAATGATTTATAATCTATTGTTCAGGCTAAGGCTGTTTAACTCCATGCCCCTATGAATATTAACACACTCTCTCTCTCAAACTGTCTCTCTCTCTGGCGCTCTCTGTGTGTCTCCTTCTCTCTCTCTCTCACACACACACACACACACACATGTAAATGCATAACACACTAGCAGAGCTCCTTGTCTAATTTTTCATGAAGATAGCTGTTTTTATGCTAATCTGACAGCTGCATTCATTTTCAGGCTTTCTCACAGGCATTTATTTCCCAATCACATACTTATTCATTCCCAATTGCACACACATATACACACTTTCTTCCGCGAGCATACTTTTCTATGTCCTGGCAGAAATGAATTGAAACACTATCCTAATGAAGGTTTCTAATTGGGAAGAAATAGGCACTTACATGATTGAGACAACTCTAACAACTCTGAAACTGTGACGCACTGGGTGGTTGGCAAGCATCAAAACCTGCGACTGTGCCTTTATACATGAACATGCTCTCACTTTTAATAGACCACTTCCTTCATTAGGCGAGACGGACTTATTTCCAACCATCAGTTTGACTAGGTCACTGGCATAATGCCGCAAGGCTCACTCTCACTGAATAGCTACGTAATTAGAACCACTCTTCCATCCACCAGGTCGTGTTCAGACCTTTCATATGGCTGCTTAAAACAACAAGCTAATGTAGCAAGACAGGAAGTAGCTGGTTTGGAGGTCACAAGGAGGGCATAATTGGACCAATCAGTCAATAATGCTGCCGGCTGCGTCTGCCTTTGAGGCTGCTAATGAAGCGCAAGAGACGGTGGAGGTGCCCGCTTGGCACGCTGGTTACCTGGGCACAAGGGACACGACTGCAAAATCGCTAACATTCACTTGTATCTTTACTCTCTTGAGGTGAAGCAGGCCGTGGCAGTAAAACTGAGTAATTATGTAGCATTACGAGGAAAGCGGCAACAGTACCTGCCTTCCTCATTTCCTCTGAATTTTCCCCTTCTCATGAATTGACATGAGTGTACTTAAACCCTCAGAAGGGGCTGAGAGCTGTTCAAGAGTGATATGTTGCTCAGTGCTTTGCAAAGTCATTACTCAGCACAATGAAACACTTCAACCTGACGGTGCTCTGTACACACGGCGCTGATGCAGGCTTTGCTGTGTTAATAATATGTTTGTGTTGACAGTCAGTGGTACGCACTTTTAAGGGGGGATACACTATTAATGCCTTACTTGCCCTCTCTCTCTCTCCTGTTTTTTTCTCTAGCGGGAACAACATACATATTTGGGCGAGATGGTGGACTGATCACATACACGTGGCCGCCAAATGACCGTCCCAGCACGAGGGCAGACCGGTTAGCCATTGGCTTCAGCACGCACCTGAAGGATGCTGTGCTGGTGAGGGTGGACAGCTCCTCTGGTCTCGGAGACTTCTTGAAGCTCCACATCGTAAGTCAAGATCTGTTTATTGGCATGCTTTTAAGTGCAGTACAACAAAGTACTCACAGTACACTGTATATGCAGTTAATTAGGATAAGACATATTTTCTTTATCAGTTTCTTACTACAAATGATGGGTTTCTATACTATTTCCTGCCAAGGTTAAAATGGTTTTGGTCATTTTACATTTCTGTTTTGCTATTTTTCTCACTCTCCCACTGATGTAAAGCGATGGGACACAAAAAGATGATGTCACTTAAAGGACTGGGTATTTGTATTCAATTGCTTTGCGGTATCGAATGAAATGTCCCCGTTCCACGTAGTTTCGAAACTTCCCCAGTCAAATGTTACCTGCATTCAATTTTTTTGCACCCTAAAATAATTATTTGTTTACTTTAGCTCACTGTTGTGTGATTGGCCCTCTACCACAGCAGCTTCGGCCCATACAGTCTGTGGTGAAGTTTATTGCGCTGTATTTGACAGAGATGGCAGTTTAGTCTGCAGAGATGCAAAAAAAACCCAAAACATGTAGTAAAGTATGGCTACTACACGCCTGTTGTGACTTTTTAGGCAACTGACTGTTTTCATTCACGTGATAGGTGTTGGATGAAGTAGGTACAAAGAGATATCAAATAAAGTCCTCTCGTGGCATCGGCATCACCTTAAAGCTACGGGTGTTGTAGGTTTTTATATGATACCCAGCTTTATTGACTAACACCCAGTTGCCTCTCAGGATTTGGCAACATCTCAGTCAAAATCTGATGACAGTTGGTGAGCTGTTTGGTTACTGTCAGTCAATTTTGATCAAACCACACTCACACTGTCCTTTCTTACATCTTTTTTTTAGTGCAGAACTTTAACACAGAAAATCCAAAGATGTTTTTGCAACTTTAGTGTCGCTTATATAGTCATGAATTTTTTATATTATAGAGCAATACTTGAGATTTGAAGTCAAGTTTTCTGGGCTTTAATGGTTATGGTAATTATGTTGAACTCTATAACCACAAAAGAGGGAGAAAGACATGATTTAAACTGCAAGTGCAACATTCATGGCCATTATTTACGCTGTGTGTGGTAAGAAGGAGCCCATGCTGTGTGCGTGTTTGTGTGTGCAGCAGGAACTGAGGGACATGGTGCAGTAGTCAGTGTTGGTTCCATACAGTGCATCTCCGACCTGGACATAATTTTGCTGGCTCCCACGTGACATTTTTCTCGCTAGTGCCCACTTACTGACAAAATCAGTCATTAGCGCAGGAAAGTATGTGCTGTAGACAATGCGGCCCCCCCTGCTGGCTAGAGTGGAACACAGTGGAAATACTGTACATTTTACCTTTTTACATAACCTTTTATAATAATAATTGTAACAATTTTATTTAAAGTGCTCTTAGATGCATTATTCTGTCATAGTTCAAGTATGAAAATTATAGTACACTTGAAGGATAAAAATGAATTACATGTACTGTAAGTGTGCTGACTGTGTGCCTTCACTTTAGCTTTAAGTTTAGAGGAACTGCTAAACACAACTGGTCATAGCAAATAAATAGTGCAGAAAATAACAGGAAATTGCACATCTCTTCACTTTAAAGAGTCCGGAACCAACTAAAAATACTCTTTATGGAAAAGTGTCTAGTAGTAAAAGTGAGGGCACACGTTATCTGTACATCCACAGGTACATTTTATTCAGCATTTACACTGGTCTTTTCACTGCCTGACAGCTTTTTGCCTGTAAGTGTTTTCTTATTTTGTTGATAAAGAATCCCAAGTCCTCTCTTGCATACACAGCAGCAATAAAACCACTGTTGACATGTGGAGGTGAGGTGACAAAAACAAATGCTATGCACACAGAAAGTACTGACAGGTGGTCGACCTGAGGACAGGAAGGATGGACATCTGTCGGAAACATTACACATCAACAATAAGTTAAATGAAACACCAAAGATATGCACTTATCCAAGGCAGACCCCCGCTACTGGAAAAAAGTCCCCACGCATGACAACACTGATGCTGGCCAGGAGCATACATGAACATCGCACACACACGCACACACACACACACACACACCACAGGAAAGCTGCAGATCAGCACACGTTCACAGATATGCAACTGGACTTGAAGTTTGCCTCAACCCCAGCTGCCCACGCACTGATATTTACACATACAGTAAGCACACAGTGACATAAGAAGGCCTGTCCTGAGGACACAGAGCAGCCCTGATGTTGTTCCTGTGAGACACCTCCATACTTGCTCTGCGTGGATTTTCTGTTTTGCCACATTTTTTCTCCCTAAGCCTCAGGGCCAAGTGATTTTTTAGCCCCTAGTTTTCAGTCCAGGAGTAACTGGCCAATTTAAAAGGATACAACCTTTTTCATGCACACCATTCATCACCAAATGCCACGCAGGGATGCCAACAAGATGTTCAAAAGAACATGAATTGGAATATGGGTGTAAAAGGACAGATGTGCTCTCTCAGATGTGCAAATGCTCCACTAAGATCCTCACGCGTTCTGCAGCTTTCTGGGCTCCCGTCCACCTGCACGAAAACACCTGAACAGGGATAAAACAAGCGAGATTTCCTTTATACGCTATTTTCATGTGAGTGATGAAAAATGTCCTCTCCAACGATTTGCATAGACAGGGCGCCTTTTTAAATTAAATGGCACAACAGGGCTTTGCTAGGTAGCTCATCCCAATGCAGCACTGAATTAATATACATACAAATTTGCTCACTTGCTTGTACATCACGCACACTTGCTAAGTTATTGCTGAACAATTCACACACTTTTGCATTTCATTTAAATATCATGTAGTTAATTCTCATTCAAGCCCTTGTGACCAAAGGGAAAGGTGAGCTCCCAAAACTAATGATGTTTTCAGCTGGTGCAGTGCAGACATACTAGAAAGCTGTAGCATGTGAACACCTTGAAATATATTTCCCCTATATTTTGCAAATTTTTCTGTCTACACGTTACACAAAGAGAAGTTTGCTCAGAAAAGAAATAAGTGCATATTGTAGAAGACAGTCTCAGGCTGTGTGCTAGGTGTTGGGTTCACTGTTGACTATACAGTAGTGATGAATGTTAGAGGTTGGAGACCTGAGCCGCACAGACAGGAGAGGTGAGAGAGCAGAGTCTCACATGGTATAACAAGGCGCAGAGATCATGCAGCTTAAAGCAGATGCACGCGTAGCCTTGTTGATGAAATGTGCAGCACTCCATTGACATTTTACAGGGGGGAAATGTTGATAAGGCATGTTCTTACAGCAGGGGCAGTGGGTTGTGAGAATCCCCTCTCCTCTCGCATCAGCAGTCACTCTGAATGCTTCCTCTTATTTATTTATTTCTGCACATTAATCTGGGGGCTTTGTGAAATGTTGCATTTCATTAGAAAATGAGAGAAGCGTGAGAGAAAACACAGAGAAGGCAAGCATGAACGAGGGGCACGAAGGTCACGCTCTTGATGTTTGTTCATCTGGTTACTTAAGATGAGCAACATGGCTGTTGATTACACAAATAGCACAGGATGGAAATGACAAGATTTTTTATTCTGTGTCTCTGCAGCAGTATTTTTGCCAAATGCTATAAATAAGACACCACATTAAAATTCTATAAAATCCTTGTAAAACTGCAAATGATGGCTGATGAATTGCCATCGTGTTTTAAGTGTTATTAAAGATTTGTATTTGAACAAAGTATAATTGATCATAACATTTAATTGTCATAGGAGATATTTTCAGAGCACTGTGCTGCAGCCCTATGAAAGAATAGCAGAAAATTAAATCACAATATATTATGAAATAAGAATGCTTATGATACAAACCCTCTAGATATGTGCTTCATGCTTCTGTCTTCTCCTCATTAATTACACCGGAAAGGACGTGTTTTACAGCACTCCATTAAACACAATGAGCTGTGCAGAATTGCTACTTTGATGCATTTCTTGTGCAAGAATAGCAGCACTCAGCTAGTCACCTGCAAGAACCTTATCTGGTTGAACTATTACTTGGTGGCTCGCACTGTAATGTGAAATAAAATAACATATAATGACTCTGTGGCCCATTTTTCTATAGGAGGTTACTTAGTTCCACTCACCTTTGGCAAATTGTTTCATTTTCCAGAGTAAAATCAGCATATCATCTAACATGTGACAGCCTGTCAATTGCCAGTATTGAATATGTATGGACCAATTTTTGAGTTGTTAGTTTATTCTCAGATAGACAAAACAATATATCATAAGGCCGATTCCCAGTGGTATTCCCCCCATTCCTTCCAGTTACTTCAGCTCTGAGCAGAAATGTCTTAGGAGGAGTGTATCTTCAGCTGTATGAGATGGGATTAGACCAGATTTCAGTATTTACCCCCCCTCCTTTTCCATCCTCTACATCCCTCACCCCCCTAATCTCCTGCTCCCATTTCATGATGACAGGAAACCCAGCGGGGCTTGAAGGACGCCATCTCAGCTCGCACTCTCAAGAGGGAATTTTCTGAGTAATATGTGGAGACTATGATTTAAATGCACCTCAAAGGAATTGCGATCCTTCCCCCGCCTCTCCTTTCTATCGCAGATAAAGACAATGACTGTGAAGTCAGTGAACCATCAAATGTACGACAATCACTTTCCTCAGGCTCATTACTGTAGCACACACGGAAAGAGGACTGGATTCATAATAATGCCTCTGCCGAGTCTCCAATTATGAGGATTCTCCACAATCCCCGATTACTTTTTTCTGAAGGTGAGGCATATTCATGAGGCTACTTGGACAAGTATCCCATGTGGATATAAGACTTGTCTGTACTTGATCATATGCCCCGACAAAGTATCTCAGTAATCTATATATAATTAATTGCGCTGTAGCTGAAAGTCAAATCCAGGGAAATATTCACAATGACATTATGCAAAACAGGGAATTATGGATGCAATGATCCTTGGTGTTTGCAGCACGGTAATCCATACAGAAGAAAAATTGGAACAAAGTTTATACAATGTGGGTGTGCAGTACCTTCTCTGTTAAACATGCTAATACTTTTTACTGTGCAATGTTTGCATAATTTCACCACAGAATATTAAAGTAGAGGTGGATTTTGCATTGATGCCGTGAAGGTATTTTATACCCCACAAAGGAAGTATCATTTATTTTTCTGCACAAACAAGGACGGATGTCTGTTATTGGAAATCCATCTGTACATTTTTAGGAAGCCATTTACTCAGTGAGATGGAGGCTTTGCAGTTGTTTTCTTCCCTTTTTCTTGTCAATGAGCAGCGGTGACAGTGACTATCATAGGCTCTCCTCCGTCTCAGGCAGGGCCCCGAGGGGCCCACTGAGCTTGTTTTGTGCTGGTACTCAATCTCTGTGTGGGGGTTGGGGACTATTCCAAGCACTTTCTTCTTTTCCTCTTTCTAATTGCATGCATCCCTTTAAAAAAAAAAAAAAAAAACAAGCAATGAAGGCACTCTGGCTAAGACAGCGACACTGTGAAGTTAATGTATTCCATAGAGCAGAGGGGATGGAGGAGAAATAATGACTTCTCTGGTGGAGCATTGCTCCCCTCGGTCCTCCTTTAGCTGACTACTAGAAAGGGGTTTCTTCTTCTGATGGAAGACACCTTTAATTGCAGTTTCAACTCCTGCTCTCTACCCTATTAATCATGTAAAATGGCTTGAGAAGTGAGACTACCGGGCCCACTGTCTGAGTATCTCCATTTCCAAGTAAGAAAATGTCATCTTTTATGTGTTTTTGCACTTCACCTTACTGTTGGAGTTATGATTATGCACAGTCGCATGCTTCATTAAGGGAATGTTGTACAGTCTGATTTGATGCTACAGGTGAGAGTGTTACCTGGGAGGTGTGCTGCAGGTATCAAGAGAGAACCAGTGTCACGCTATCCCCCATACTCCTATTAAAACAGCTGCCCAGGGAAGGGATCTTACTCTCATCCACTCCTCCTGTTAAGGTTTTAGACCCAGTAATTACCTCTCATGCTCGATCTGCAGGCAGACTTGGATCAGACCTGCATGCAATACCCACAGGATTCAGTGGTTTACAGCTTTCCTGTGTTGCTTGCTTAGTCAAGGCACATCAATCAGTAACTAGCAGACCTGTAAAGCAACTGAGTGATACCATATTATTGTTGAAATACAGTTCATATCTATTATTAATGAAAAAGAAATGCAACTAAAAATGTATGATGTTAACCTCTATGTGGGCGCAGATTAAGTGTGTGATTTCATATTCAGATTAACATTTTATTTGTCGGGTGTTATTGTTGTGTTTAAACAGTTGTACCTCACAGATCGGAAACCCACTTTCTCTCCACATTACTTTATCAGCTGTTGCTATGGTTACAATCCCAGTATAGGACTGGGCGATTTAGTGCCATGGTGATGATATGCATTTTAAGCAGATTCAAAACTAAAGAGAGCATGTTATATCCAATTTAAAAATGCACTGTCACCTCTCTCAAAACTCAATCCTGCGTGTAAAACCGATTATTGGAGGCTAGTGGGAGAAAATAAAAGGCCAGACCAAGCAGAGATCCTCTAGGTCAATGGTAAAAATGTTAGAAAACTGAAGAATTCATACTAAAGAAATGTTACAGATTTTGAAAGTTACAGAAGTAAAGCCCCTTTGCAACTTTACATACAACATGTAAGGCCATGAATATTTTTGGCATTACAGGTCTAGTGTCTAGAATTGAGTGGCATCTAGCAGTGAGGTTGCAGATTACAACTAATTTCAACTTCTCCTGTGTGCCAAGTATGTAGCATAAATTTGTGGCTGTCACGAAAATGCGAATAGCTCTATCTAGATCCAATTTTTTGTTTGTCCATTGTGGGCTACTGTAGAACAACATAACAGACTCAGTGGAGGAGTAACCACTCTGTGGGTAGATATAAACGGCTCATTTTAAGGGCTCGTTTATACTCCCTCTACGTAGAGAAAGAAACATTCTTTTCAGACGTTTGGGACGTCACTGCCCTCATCCTTCCATGCATTCTTTATGTTGCCATAAATACAGCCAATAGAGGACAGAGTCAAAAGTTTCTAACAACAACAAACAAGGAAACGATGGAGGAGGTTGTAATAATATACTTTTTAACAGAGGCAGCATTACAGACTGCGATCAGTGTGGCTATTCAGTACATTATGACATGTAGACAGAGAATTATTTTCAGTATATTACTAATTCATTTTTTAAATGTTGTGTCCTGTAGTCGTGTTTTGCTTGAACTATGCTACACCTGCTGCCATTGGACTTTTTAATGCCCATTCTTACTGCACTTTAGCATACTGAAACCTTATACACTACAGTGTTTATTATTATTCAGTATTTTTTATTTTTATCAAGTGAGGTTTTTTTAGTATTTATTATTTAGGATTTATTTTAAAGATTTTTTTTACAATTTTATTTTTAAACTTTCCTGTGGATAATTACAGAAGTGCTTGTATGTTATGTGCGGTTGTGTGTGCTTAGCAGTGAATGAACTGCCGCAATAAAAGTAATATCCTGTGACGGATTAATTAAGTATCTATCGAACTATATCTATCTATCTACACTGCCCTCACAACCTCCAGTAGTACTGATCCATTTTGTCCAAATCCTTAAGCTTTCAGAAACTTTGCATGAATATGGATGAAATGAATTCAGACAGAAGGCTTTGTCCGTCTCCTAACATTGAGCATAAATGAGCCAGTAACAAAAAGACAATGATTCTTAGTTTCATGTATGTATCAACTAATGTGAGCATAGGTAGGAATATTATGTACCATTTCTGCCAATGTATTCCCCTAAATCCTACACACTTGACGTTTAAGGAAACAGTGTCACCCACACTTGTTCCACATGACATTATTCGTCATTGAACTGTCACGCTCTAACGAACAGAGGGTAGGAGTAAACACATCCATCGCAAAGTGATTTGACTTTCTATGGTTTGTGTTGACACAAGTCATTCTTACTTCTGGAGTTTCCCCGGCTCACTGGGATGATAACTTGGGACAGCCGAGAGATACCAAACTTTCCATTTTTATCAAAAAGTCTAAAAGTAACAGTGCGTGTTATCTGAGGATCATCAGTAGGACATGAGGTGATAGGAAGGTACTCAAGGTGCATTTTTATTTTCTCCAGTTTGAACAATTTTGTTTTTCTAGTTTTATTCAGCCTTTCATTTTGGAAGATTGTAATGAAAATAAATGTCCACCCCCTTTTCTATATAATACTTTTGTGGGAATAAATTAATCAAAGCACTAGTAATCATAGCTGCATGCATATTAACAAACCTCCTGACTCCAGCCAGCTCTGCCACATTTAAATCCACAACCAGATGCCGTTTCTCTATTTCTCTGCTTTCCCCTCGTTTCACTGAGTGTCAGGGAAAGCAGAACTGCCGTTTGCTATTCAGTATGTTTGGCAGTTTGCAGTGCAGTATGTGGCAAAGCTAAGCTAATGGCACTGTAATGGTGAGTTAATAGCTGACCATGATGAGGAGATAGCAGTGAAAGGCATGGATGGGGGAGCTTCATTGACCTCATTTAGTCCCTCAGTGTTGATTCAGTCACACAAACATGAACCGGGAGGAGAAAGGATAATAGCCCTTAACATATTTCCATGCTCTTCATACAGTTAATGTACAGAATTTGAGCTGTAATAGTGCTGCGATGAATAGTAGTAATAATACGGTACTGGTAAATATAGCATTGATTTAATGCCAGAAGTGACTGATTGTGGCCAAAAGTGTGTATGTTGGAGTGAATAGCCTCCTATCTCTTTTAGTCATAGACAGGGCAGCCACTCGGCTTGGATGATGTACCTGACCTCAAAGAATCAAATCTCATCATCTCCATATTGAGAAGGGACAGCGCTAGAATCACCATTACTCATCTTTCAATTCCAATCATTTCTCAATTTGTTCAAGCTCTTTGCCACTACAAAGCCAAGTGGTCCATGAAGAGGAATGAGTGTGTGTTTGTGTGAGAGAGAGGGCGAGCGAGAGAGGAAGATGTGTGCGTATGTGTATTTGAGAGGGCAGGACAATAATGTGTCTTCACTTTTATTAGTGTAACAAATCACAGTGAGTACAGCTTGTCATTCTCAAAGCTGTACATCAATACATTATAGGCTTGGCTCATACAGAGCAATATTGCCATGGCTAACGTGGGGTAAATTAGATTTCATCGTCGATGTTACGCTGTCAGGCATGTTCGCGTTTCTTCTGGGTTACAAGGTTAAGAGCATTGACATTCTATTTGTTAGCATAGTTCAAATGATGAATTTAGTTTGTGTTAGCTCAACCTTCCCTCTTGATTCTAGTTGGACGTGTTCTTGTAAATAAGTCAGCTTGTTTGACTATTTCCACCATTCACATTTTCAGCAGTCTTCAATGCGGTCTTACTTTAATTTTAGATTTTAAAAATCAAATCTCAGCATGCAGACCGGTATGTGGGTATGTACGCGGAAGAGCGAATGGGTTTGTGTGCGTTTGGGACTGGAGCGTCGCAGCATGGAGTCACCATAGTTGTTGACTTTTGACACAGCTGCCCCAGCCCTCAGGGTGGGATAAAAATAGTCTCAGTCTTTCTCACTCCATTGCAGTGAGCTGAAGAACAGCGTCTCCCAGCTAACGCATATGGAGCACATTTTCTCCAGAATCACTCATATTATTTCGTTATTTTTTCTCTGTTTTTCTCAAATTTAAGATGCCAAGTTTCAACAAATATATCTAATATTAAGAATAAACAGGCTGAAAAGTTACAAAATTTTAAATTATTTTTTCTGCCAAGGAATTGGCATGCAGTATCTTTTCTTTGTGTTTATTATGTACTTTTTGGTCAAATTAAAAAACAAACAAATTATGACTTAAAAAGGTACAGAAAAAGCAACAATATGCTACATAATGTAATACAATAAAACAATAATAAAGAGAAGGCAGAGACTAAAATGGAAAAGCTAAAACGACTCACATGATAAAAGCAAGAGCAAAGAAAGAGAAAAGAGAAAAAAACTGAAGAAAAGTGAAGACAACATTAAAAAGGAAGCCCTAGATGAACTAAAAGCAAGCGAAAAAGATGCCACTTTACTTTTGATTTAAAATTGTCAGTGGTGTAACAGGACTAGATGTGGGGTGGGAGGCTATTCCAAAGCCTCAGAGCTGCAACAGAAAAAGCTTGGCCGCATTTATTGTGTACATTTTGGCCAGATTTCAAGTAGGCCTACAAATAGATATTTTATTCAGAATTCTTTGCAGTGAAAATGCCCCTTACAGTAGTGTCCTACAGTGGGGCATCAATGTTTTATTTCGACTGACAATGCAGATACTAGGAATTATATTAGTAACCAAGATTCCAAGATTACTCACTGCTGTGAATTTTGACAATTTAGTCATTTTCCATCATCAGATCTTTACCCATGAAAGAAAGACAGCTAATGTTATCTAGACTTAACATATCATGAACAAGAAGTACCTTTTAGTGTCTTCCACTTTCTGACTTTGTTAACCTAGTTTTCAAGCTTCCATTAGAAATACAAACTTAAAGTGGACGAGAAAACAACACAAGATGTCAGTTAACAGTTGCCATGGGTAACGGCTGTCCAGAGGCTCGCAGCTCAGAACCTGTTTCCATAGATATGTCCCAAAATGGTTTTATCCTCTTTTGAAAAATGGAGAAATATGCACAAAAGCAGTATCATTATAATTTCCTCACTTAGAAAAGTGAGAATTTAAATTTCAGTTTGACATTAGCACTGAAGGGAAGCGTCTTTCCCGAATGATTAACATAAAGATTTTGAACAAGCGAAAGAAATTCATGTTTGCCTCTACTTTTGTATGTACAACCACACATACTGATACACTGCATGCCAAATCCGCCTCCTGGTGTTTATCAGGGTCGAGCAAAGAGCAAAGTCAATTTGGACCAGGCCAAGTCTGAAATTACTAACTTATACAATTACTCACACATATCCCCGGCAAAGACAGATCTAACAGGGTGCTTCTCAGCTAATTATTTCATAATTGTTGTTGGTGCCCTGTTGTTGATGGCTTCCACAGTGCTTTGTGTGGGGCTGCATGAAATATTAAACAGTCGGCTCGCCTTGTTCTGGTCAACTTAATTACCTTTTTTCACTGCTGCACTGCTCTCATCTCCAGCCCCTTGTGCTTTCCATCGAAGCCTGTTTAAAATATAATACACATGCAAGCATGCTGTTTTTAATTATGTGCTGCTGCGGAAACATTTTGTTGCGGGCCACAGTGGGCGAACTGTTGGTGGTCCAGCTCAGTTAACTTTAATCCCTGATTTATTTCTTATTTTCTTTTCTGTGTTTTATTTTTGTTTTGTTTTATTGGAGAAACTCTCCTGCACTGTGCCAGGAACAAGACAATGATCGTTCTATTGTTACGGTTTGCTTTCACCCCAAAAACCACACAGACTCATAAAACATTAAGAGTTAAATGAGCAGCAGGAAGCTACAGATTGAGAGGCAAGACGTATCGTGTGGACGTATGGAAGTCAGCACAACTGAAACCAATCTTGACTGGGGTTGGTGAGATGGGGAACTATATCCGCTTTTAAAATGTCTCTTGGCTTCTGGGAGAGCAGCCACATTGTCAGCAGAAACACTCACCTCCTCTTGTCCCCCCGTCTATGAATAATGGATTTGGTGACCCTCCCTATGTCTTCCATAGCTGCCAGTCAATAAGTCCATCTGAGGGAACACAGAGATTTAAACTCAGAGTTTACAGCGAGCAGAACTTGACATTCAAGTTAAATATGGAAGGACTTGTGTGTATTTTCTTCATCGTTGTTGCACTTAGGGCAGTCTGTCTGGTCAGTGTCTTGTCTCTCAGCTGCAAGAAACTTACATTATAGCCAGGCACTGTAACAGAGCCCCTGGTTATAGATATCTTATTCCACAGCCTCATCAAAGGAGTAGGTTATGTGTGCGTGTGCACATGTGCATGAAAATATCTCTGCCTCTCTACTATAATAAGAGCTACGCAGTGAAGGCCAACATTGCTGCCTGTGCAAGAGCAAACAGTCCATGACGTGTCAGCAGCCTACATGTGCAGCGCGCCTCATACAGGGAGATCAAACAGACAGGCACATGTTGTTCCTTTGTCCTCTTCTATCCCTCAGGTAAGCACACGAGGTGAGAAGAGCACCCCTGGATCAGTGGCCTCATTCTGCTCAGTTTATCAACCATGCACCTTATCGCCGTAGAGAAGAGAGTTGTTGCAGGGAGAAGGTTTTGTTTATGTCGCAGTAAATGTTGCACCATAGAAGGGGTGTTAAACTTTACAGCTCATTCTGCGGGTCTTCTAAGTAGTTGGTATGAGTGATGGTTTGGTTTGCTTTTCCCAGAAGGGCGAAGCAAACACCTTGACAACAGTAATTAAAAGTGCATGTGAGGCCTAATTCATTTTCTTCTCTTCGTCTCCTCCCTTCACTTGGCCTAATAAATCAGTTATGCTTGAAGTATCTGCTTCTCCTTAACTCTTTAATTCACCAGTGCATTTTGTGAAATAGCCTCATGTCTGACAAGGAGCTGCTATAAAAGGCTTAGAAAATTGTTGTGGGAATTCAGTGTCTCTGCTGGATCCAGACTGAGCTTAACCCTCGAAGTCAAAGTTTTAATCTTCCTTCACCACTGAAGCATTATAATGTCTGATCAGATAGAAAGTCAAAACATCTACAGTGTGTACTGTATAGCTGAAGGTTACTTTAGGTTATGCTGGTATTGTGTATTGTAAGCTCCATTTCGGATGGCTTAAAGTAATACTTCTCTGATTGTCAACCAGCTTTGTGTCAGAACAATGTGGGAAGTACTGTTGTAAACTTTCCTTTATCTAACCAGTGCCTAGATATCGCTCCTGCCCCCACAGCAGAGGACTTTCGCCAGCTCTTGGGGCTGTTGCTGGAACTGCAAGCTGTATTTCACATTTTTGTTTGGCCCATGATTGCCCACTGCTAGCCACCGCCTCACAGAGCATAGAGTTGATCAAGAGATCCACCTGCTTTTCTCTCTTTCTCTCCCAAACTTGGACCAAAATCAATTCCAGAAACATATTTAAATGCCCTGTTTCACTGTAATGGTGAGCGTTCGTGAACAGGAAGTTGATTGTAACACTGCCTTCTGCACAGTTGGGCCGAAAAAATGGAGATCAGACGGTAAAACTAAGCAGCGTTGATCACATATAAACCTAGATTCTGTTACTGTGTTGCATATTTTGCCTCAGATGTCTCATCAGAAACACTTTTTAGATTACGATTTAACTGTAATACCAGATCCGGCTGGCCACCATTGTTTCACATGGACCAGTCCACATTACATCACCCACCAGCGGGAGTGTTGCATTATGGTAGTTGTAGGTTTTCTTTCTCTTGATCAAAAGCACGCTCTATTTTCTCTGCTCTTGGAGCACCATTTTGCATCTTTCTATCGCAGATGGTGTAGTTTTATGTGAGGTCCTTTATATCAGTGAAACACTAATTTAAACTTTGGGGAAAATCAAGACATAAAAGCAACGAAGGGCAGTAAAACTACATAAAGAGATTAGAATAAGATTTTTATAAGGCTAGTTTAAGATAAAGAAATGCTATCCAAGTGTTATTTCATTGTACAAAGCCTCAAAAAAGGCTCCTTTGTAATCAATACTACGACCCCCCCTTTTGCTACACTTTCATCCATGCACTGTCGTAACTTCTGAGGCAATTACAGGCCAGAAAGTCGCAGTTATTTATATGAAAATGTAACTGCTGTTGAGTGCCAGTGTTGCCCAACAGTCACCAGTCAATAGCAACACAAATCGATGGCCGGCCAGCCAGTCAGCCAGTCTGTGCGTGTTTGTTTTTTAATCTATAAACATCCACTCCATAAACTCCCAAACCTTGGTCGTCGTGGCCATTATTATGGTATTTCCAAGCTGGAAGTAATTGTATAATCATTACCACTTCATGAAATCTTAATAGGTGCTGTAGATTAGAGACAAAGTAATGGCATGAGCCAGGAACTTGTGACTCCATCAGCAGTAATATAGATGTCCGAGAAAAGTTTCTGTGTCTGTCCCGAACTAACTTGCAGTGCTCCATTATGTCTCTGGATGTTTTAGTTTTATGATTTTAGCCTCAGCCTGTTAACACAAGGCATAATATTTTACATGGCAATAATGACTACACAATTTATCTGATTAAAAAAGATAAACTACAATTTTAAAAAATGTGGATTTTGTAGTTAACAGCCCAACAGCTGGCAACACAGTTGCAGACATTAATCCTGTAATACACGCAAAACAATAAATTATTCTTTTGAAAAATGTAAGCTACACCACTGCATAAGTGAACGTTAACATGTAATTGCATGTGTCAAAGTGGTTGGGCTGACATTTTATCAAAGGTGGAACCAGAAAGAAAGGTTTGATAACTCTCAGCCCCTCTAGGGACTTCCTAACGCACCCTGGAAAGAGGAAAAGGCAGTGATGGGAGGAGAGAAGCAGCAGTGAACTACTCACCCGCAAGGCCTTATCAGCCTGTCGTATTATTTCACCACAAAGAACCACAGAGGGCTTATCTCACGCCCATCTCTCCGATAAGGTCTGCTGCCACAAACAAAAATAAAAGACAAAAAGGTGGGTGCGAGAGAGCAAAATGACAAAGCGGAGCAAGACTCCCTCAGTATGTTGGCCTTTTATTACCTTCCCCTGCAAGATGACTGATAAAAGCCCAAAGACAATGGAAGAGGGAAAGACAGAAGATAAGTTGGGGGAGAAAGAGAAGGGATAAAGCTGAAAAGATAAAGAGTAAGGACTGTGTAAGGACCCAAACATTTCATTAAAGGAAAAGCCTGATGTTGGCACAGGGGGATGAGGAGGATAAGAAGAAATGAGGGAGGTGGTAGGATTAAGTCTGGAAAAGGACACGAGCATGCATGCACACGCACATAAGTTCCCTCCCTTCTCACTCTTATATACTGTTTCTGTGTTGCCTGTGTATTGGGAAAACCACTGACAGGTTGTCAGGTACAGCCTGGTCCTCAGAATGCTTTGCGACCATTTGTTACTGTCTCTGTGGCCCTCAGACACTCAGATCAACACCAGTGTGCACGTATGGGTATGTGTGTGTGCTCCCCACAGTTGGAAATTATTCAGTATGTGTGACTTCTTTTCTGTTTCATCTCTTTTTTTTGGAAGATAACCAGGCATGCATGAAAAATCTTAGTCTGTGCAGACTCTTGTTGTGTGTGGTGAGGCATGTTACTGCTCCAATGACATGACTTTTTCATTGCTCTTTATTCCAATGGGCTCTGTTACAGTCAACAGCAAGAGTGACATGAAGATTAAAAACAGAAGTGTTCGGGGACAGTGTGTTATGCCTGCTTCTTCTTCTTCCCTCCCTCTGCTCTGTGCTCCACTAGGCGGAGTTGCAGGCCAGCACGGACACAGAGGTCCAGACAGTTCTAATGCACAACATTTATCATTATGGCAGTAGTGCTTGCCACCCTGGCCCGAATGCTCCGCCCTGTTATAAACCACGACTCCTGAAGAATGCTGAGTCAGGGATGGCCTGAGATCGGATCAGTACTCGAGCAGATGGCAAGAGTTTGCCCAATTTTTACGACACACTTTTAGCCCATTTTGATTTACGGTGACGACAAAAACAATATGGAAGGGCTTTTAACATCCCAATATGGGCACTTGTTTAAGTTTTAGATAGACAATGACTACCATTATTAGACAGACCTTATGTAAAGCCTGGCAGTTTTGTAAGAGTTTGTAGGAAGCCATTTCAGTCCCCATGAAATCTTGATTTATCTGTGGTGGTTCTGTTGAGGATGGTGGGCGGCTGATCTTATGCTGCCCGCCAGCACTGAGCACCATGAATTTTCAGTAGACACCCAGAAATCAGAGTTATAGTTGGCTGTGAAGGACAGATCCCATGGCAGGGCGCGCATGCATGTGTGGTGTGAACACACTTGTGTGTGTGTGTCAGCGAGTGTGAATTGTTCAATAAACTCATCACAGGCCTCATAAAGAAAGCTGACATTTACAGCAAAGCGCAAAGGTCAAGGAGTTGAGCCTGATGAGATCATGATGGAGGAAAGGCTGTTTTAGCCTCGCCACCTCGAGAAATGAATAGAAGAGCAAAGCAGGAAAAAGTGGAAACGGAGAAATGAAAACAACAGAAAATCAGCAGCAGTGGAAGAGGATTAACCAGAGGATGGAGTGACATTTTATTCTCCAAATGTGAGAGGTTAATATTAGCTTCGTATGGATCAAAAGCTTCACATACAGTACAGATAGGGTACAGATCTTTAGTGATCACTTAGACTGATGATTTATGATCCATCCAAACTGTAGCTGATAGAGCCAATGCGGACAGACAGTCTGATAATGTAGATCTAATTAAAACTCCCAAAGTGGGACCAGAGCGTATGTCTCTGCCGACCCTCACACACCGGGCACAGCCATGTCCTCATTAGCACCAACAATGTCACCGGGCCTGGCCAACGCGCAGCCTTAAAATGTGGTAGAGAGCAAAAAGTGCCCTTGCTCTGTGTGTATCCTGGTGCTTTGAAGCTTTTCTAACAACCAAGGCCTGATTGCTAACGTGAGCTGCGTCTAGAGGCAATGTTAATGAAGACAGTAACGTGCAGGGGAGGGAGCTACCGGGCTTCAGTCTTTGAAAGATCCCCAGTTCTGTGTTTGGGGACTGAAAGTGTTGCCAGATTGGCAGCTGAACCTTATGGGCCCCTCATACCTTTGATGAAACGCTGAAACTGGTGAGGAAGAGCTGACAGGCACACTCCCTTTGGCCAAGTCCTGTCTTTTCCTCCTCGTCTCTGTTGTCTGACTTTGTCAGATCTTTGAATTTTTTTGTGTTTGTGTGTAAGAATGAGAGAGGAAGAGAGTAAAAGAGGGCAGAGAGATAGAGAGGCACCGTGTGTGTCTATGTGCCTGCTCTTGTGTGTTCTGGGTGAGCAGTCATCTGATGAACTGCCTTGCCACGACCGAGGCTTGTGCACGCCCTAGCCAGTGAAATCCTGTTGTTGTTGTTGTGTTGGTTAACAATGCTCTCCCCCAGCACCACAACTCACAGAGCAGCAGTAAGCGGTTGGCAGACCCTAATGGAAACGTCATCTTCCAGATAAAAGATGGCCCTGCTTTGATGAGAGGGGGAGTTATGGGAGGTGTATAATAAAAGAACCATTTCCAATCGGTTCCGAAGCCAATTTAAGAGCACTGAATGAAGACAGACGCTGTCATAGACAAACTGAAAAGCCGACACTCACTCATGGCACCTCTCCTGTTTGTCAGGCAGAGGGACCTTTCAATACAGTCCTCCATACTCCTGCCTTGAATGAGACAGGCAGTAACTCAAACCCAAAGCTTGATTTGGGAATCAAAAGTCTAGAGCGCACTTTCATCATTGTTCCTCCAAGTTTTCAGTCAAACTCAGCAGTGATGGTTCACTCACGCTGAGAATGTTTTCTGACTGATGTCGTGCTTATAGAAAATAATGCACTCTATTCATGATGTTTTTCTAACCCAGGTGGTACCACTTACTGTGAGAGTATAGAGATAATTGGTGGAAGAAGTGAGCAGTGCTCAGAATAATGAAAATTGCTGTAAATGGAAAAATGATTGTACTGCATCAGCTGTATCGGATCCCGTTGCTGGGCTCACAACAGTGAGTGTGTGGTCATTATGGCAAACAAGCAATCCTTAGAGCTTTTTGATGGATCAGGTGGTGATACTGGGTCCTGCACCAAATATCAAATGGTTCTGAGCATTTTTTACAACCAATAGCGGACTCGGTGCTAATAAACAACTATACTCATACCAAAAATGCATTAGAAATTAGTGAAAAAAGCAAGTAAATGGTGATGCACAGGTACACCCACAACCTGTAGGTCATATGGGTTAACCCATGGGTCTAGCCTGTTGGAAAATATTGTGGGTTTTGGGTAGGTAGCTCATTAAGTGGGCAAAGCAGACCTTATTTGTGGCTACATGGAATAGGTAAAGCTCACTTCTACTTGCTAAATTCAGTATATATTTGGACTGATCACAGTAACTCCCATGTGAGAAACAAGGCATGTAGCCTGCCATGGGTGTTGTTATGTTGTGTGTTTACTGCTAGGGAACTCCCACATCTGGTTATGTAATTGCTCCACTCTCATACTTCAGCTTTATAGACGTGGGTGGTTGGTGTAAAAATTCTGCCGGGTATCAGGCCCAGCAGCAACACCGACACCATTCAAAAAAGGCTATCTGGTAGCTGCTGTAGCCTTTAATCTCAACCTTTTCCATTCCTTCTTTTGTCACTATGTCAGACCACAGGGAGCCAAAGGAAAAGATGTGATATCAAGTCAGTGTTCTCTGTCACATCTTCTCAGCATAATAATGGCTGACATCCAACACAAGCTGGAGAAATGATTATGGTAATGCAAGCTGTACAAACAAGCATAATGCCTATTTTCCATGTGCCCAATATAATCATATTTATTAATATAAGCGCTACCAAAGGAGGAATGATCTGTGAAATATGTGAGCCTGTTTATGAAGCATTTACTTCTCACACTCTGCTGTTCATATACCTTGTCTTTGCCCACTTTTGCTCTATGATGTTTTGAAGGTGCTTATGTTGTGTATACATTTACATATTTATTGCCTCAGGCCCTTGCATTAGCGATATTCCCTCAAGTGCGCAAGACGGACAGGGAGCGCTTGTGAACTCGCCTTCTTTGATGGTTGCGAATTGAGTTTGGAAGTTTTTTTTTACTAAAAGGGATTCATTACACCGTCAAATCAGCTGTTTTAATCAGAAAGGATTAAAAAGTGTTCGCCAGGTGGCTTGTTGACGTGCCTTTTTTGTGAATCTGTGAAATGCATATCATGTTTTGCTTCACTCAGGCAAATGCAAAGGATTTACCTCTCATCATGTCCATTGTGTCAGAATAAACCACACTCAGGTGGTGGCTCAATCTTCCAGTGAATTGTGAAATTGTCAGTCTCAGCATGCACTCTCATTCTTCCAATTTGTCTGCCATCTGAATTCCCCAAACTTCTCAAAGATGACAGTCTCTGTTGCAGACATGTCCATTTTCCAAACAGAATTGGCAGTAACTTCCCTTTTATCTTGTATTCTGATCTTTATTTCACATATTTATGGAATCCTTTTGATAGTTATTATCAAACTGTCAAGCTGACTGAGGAGTTTGTCAGAGACAAGCGAGGCAGGAGGGCAAGAGACGGTGCTGCAGAGAGGCAGCCATCTTACAGAGGAGCCTTATCATTTCAAAGACTAAAATGTGTAAGAGTCACAACAAAGACAAAATGTAGCCATTTTCATCAGCCTTCCACCGTTGCTTGATGTCTTTTCACTTTCTCGGCTGGAACATGCGGCATAACACGGTAACTGAATTGCAACTTCCTCTGTCGCTTTCCATCTCCATCGCTGCGTCTACAGTATCTGTCTTTATCTCTCTCTGGAACTATTAGAAGATTAATCAGGCTGTCTTGGCTCTTCTTAGACACACTCTGCTGATGGTGCTCTTCCACAGGAGAGGCTGGTGGGTGGGTGGGTGGCAGCCATTAGAACATGGTAGCACTTTGATCTGCTGGGCGGATTTACAAAATTGCACTTCTAGCTCCTTGTCGAAGGGTGAAGGAGTAGAAATGTGTGAAAGAGAGAGATGTTGGGTGATTTTTTTACAGCCAGTTTCAATGTTCAGTGTGGCCCAGAACTTCTAATGTTGGGATTAAAAGGAAAAAAAGGAGCTAAATCATTTTGGGGCTGTCGGGCTGTTCTCATGCCCTTTTCCCACATATATCTATAAAAAGTAACACATCACAATTTGCCTATACCCCTTGTATTCATGAGCCAATAATTCATATATAGTTTATAGTTTTATTTTTGCATAATTAAAACACACAAAGAAGAAAAAAAAAAAAATTAAAATACAGTGCAGGGAGAGGCAAAAAACCCATAGGGCTTATTTAAAGCCTCCACCTAATGAAATTAACACAAGATTATTAAGAACTCAGAAGTACAGAAAAAATCCATAAAATAATACCAGTGATAGCAAACTACTAGATATAACCCACATAATAGGCAAGGCTAAGATCACGTGACCCATGCCGTGATGGGAATAAGGTCAGAATTAGTATAAAGGCCGAAAGTCTGTGTTAGAATGCAGGTTAGGGTTATTTTATTTCTGTCACGCTGCAACTGGACTGCTCCAACGAAATTTTGTTGTACCTGCAATGACAAAGGTCTGTCTATCTATCTGTCTATCTATCTGTCTAGGATGGGTCAAAGAACACAGGACTAACCCCCAGGAGACCAGTGTTTGTGTCCCATGTAAAAACCAAGGGAACTGTGGGTCATTTTTAAGTGTGTTGTCACCATGTTTTTCTTCCTAAAGCTAACCAAAGCTTAACCAAACCGAACTCTCTTTGCCTAAACGTAACCTACGTACCTTAATGGACTAAACCTAACCTACGTAACAATAGGTTAAGTACATAATGTCATTCGTAGGGTGCTAATTCTTAAGATATCATATGAACTATTGTGTGATGATATGTTCAGCTGACGGAAGTCTAAGTGCCAAGCCAGTTTACCTGCACTTTTCAACAGTAGTCCAAGTGTGTTATGAATCTTTCAGCAGCATCCTGGGTGAGGCACAAATAAGATAACAGACTCCTACATGCCCTCCACATTGTCAGTGTAATGACTACAAAACAATATATCTCCTGTAACTGCCACCCCACCACACACACCTTGCTCTGTCAACTCTGCTTAATTAGCAGCACATAACGACCTGTAGTGAATTATTGTTTTTAATTAAACAATTTTACCGCCTCTACAAATAAGATCTGTGTTTATGGGCTGGATGAGGGGCAGTCAGCAAGGAATCAGTTACTGTCAATTTTCCCCTCCAAGCTGAAGTAAGAGGTGAATCAGCCTCCGCTGCTGAAAAGAGAAAATGAAATCCAATTTCCATTACCATGATAAAGTGATTACATCACATCAGAGACTGCCCTATAGCTAAGTATGGAAATCTGAGCACATGCATGTGCAGGCCTGCCTTCAGCACCCTGTGACAGCGACGCGGGTCTCTGTGCCACACACATACTTGCCTCCTTCTCCCTTTCTCATGTGCACACACTAACAAATACATGCCCAGATACACACAGAGACAGAGAGAGTCTATTGAGCCATCACACAGATTAATGTTTGGTAGAGCGAGCTTGGATTTGCTCTTGCCATAACAAGGCTCCAGCGCTCCCCCTCTACTTGGGTATCCAGCCTTCATGGCCACGTTACACCTGGATGGCTCTGCTAATGGAAGCATTTTTATTAGACTTGCATGCAGGAGGCCTGGCACAACCATCCTGTTTTATTATTCATACAGCCCTGTTTCCAGATTCCATGCTCATTTTAGCCCTGTGACCCCTCCATCAGGGTAGCACACCATCTCCCCTGCACACACACCCATACAAACTCTTCTGCATGCTTGAAGATGTGCTCCATAGGACATTTATATGTGCACACACTGGCATCGGGGTTGCGGATGCATTCAGTTTTGTTCCTTGCGACTCATGCTGTGCTGTCATTTCCACAGAAAAGCAGTATAACCCTATTGATATTCTTAGCTCTGTAATAGGTCTTCATGAGATTGTTACTCAATGATGATGATGATGATGGTGATGATGTCACATCTCCCTTTTATGTTATATAGTTTGTAAATGTCAAATCAATGTAATCACCATCTGGCAACAGGACCGATGTTATATTTATATCTTTGCAATTATTCTGATACAAAAGAAAAATGGTATCTGTGCAGGCGATGGGTTCTCTGTTGTGTACACTGAAAGCACCTCAGATGAAAACTTCTAATTTGCTCAACAATTTCCAATGCATTAAACAAATTAAATGAAAATGTGACTCATTCTCTCTGAATAGACGAGCCCTTTTGTCATTAGAATGCAGTGAATTGAAAATCTCTTATATGTACAGTACTTTGTGATTTGAATCAGCATCCTTGATGCCCGTTTCTCACGTTAAAAGCAGACCATTTCCTAACAGCTTTTTGCAAAACAGCCCATTGCTTTGAGTAGCATTGAGAAACAAGTCCTGGCTGTACGGTAAATACTGTGGGCACCATTCAACCATATGCAATATTGCAGGGGAGAGCAACAATGAAGGCATTTATTTGAAGAACTGATACAGTGATATATTGGATCACAACAGTTTGGGCTGTGTGTGTCTTTTCATATGTGCACGTACACTGGCACCACAAAATAGGTGGGTGGGAGTGGTTAAATCAGGACCACCATGGATCATTACGCATTAAAATGTGCCTACTTACCCTATCAAAGCTTCTGCGGCGACTACGCCAACCTCTACCACCTCCTCTATGCTCGTGTTTTGTGTGTGTCTGTGTCTGGAACAGCTGGATGAAATGTCTGATGCTCCATTGCCAAATGTCACAAGTGGTCCATCCTTCTGGGGAAATAAATTGGCTCTCTCTTAAGCAGCTAGTATTTCGACAGGAGCCGCAGCATATGGTGGGAATCGGACAACTGAAGACGACAGTTTCTTCTCTGTTTTGGCTTTTCTCATTATGATCTGGACAGCGCCTTGACGATGAATGTGTCTTTGTGTGGATTTCTGTTTGGGGATAAGATAGCTGAGGGCAACTCATGAATGTTTAATGAGAAACAGAGCATAATCCTTGGCATGTTTTGTTTCTCTTCAGGTGCAGCTAAATGTCATTTACTTGAGATCTGATAGCTGGGATATTTCATTTAGGACCAACATCTAAAGTCTGTTTTGATGGCTCAGTAGGTCAGGATAGCTGTGCTTAAGATAAATGCTAACTCATGTGTGCTAACATGCTTAAGATGACAATTCTAACATGCTGAGGTTAGCAGGTATAAGGTTTGCTTCATTAACCACCTAAGGTTAGCATGCTAACATTTGCTACTTAGCACTTAAAGGTCAAGTGTGGAGGATTTAGGGGGATATACCGGCAGAAATAGATATAATATTCATAACTATGGTTTCATTAGTATGTAATTACCTGAAACCGAGAATTGCTGTTTTCATTGCCTTATATCTACATAGGAAGTGGGGCTTCTTCAACACAGTCTGCCACGTTTCAAGCCTAGAATGGACAGACCAAACACTGGCTCTAGAGAGGGCCATTTGCGTTTTTGCGTAGGCCACTGTAGTTCCTTCTACATGCTTGGCACAAGGGAGAAGATTTAGTTCTGCAAAATCTCTGTTAGGTGCCATGAAAACCTACACACAAGACCTTTAACAAAAAAACAGCTTAGGCTGGTGGGAGTGTCATTAGTTTTGAAGAATTTAGTCATTAACTGAAGTATTGAACAAATTCAGCTGTTGATGTGATGATGGCACTTGATGAGAAGTCAAAGAATTATTTAAGCGTTTACAATTCATTCCGTGGGTGACATGAATGTCTGTACCAAATTTCATGGTCATTTATCCAATAGATATTTCTCACAAAACCCCAAACGCCAACCTCTGGTCCACGCAAGAGGACAAGTCAGGCATCACAAAAGTCATATTCTTTCTCTGGATTCCTGTGCCAAATCTCCTGGCCATCCATTTGATAGTTATAGAGGTTTTTCAACCTGGACCAAATAAGTGGACATTATCATCCCTAGAGATATACCACTCATTTGCTCTAAAGCATTTTACACAGTGCATAACACTCCACACTCCCTGTTTCACTCATTGAAATAACCTGAAACCAGGGAATGCAAAACATTTTTCAAGTGTAAATCGAAATGTGACATTTAAGAACAATAGATGAAAAAGGTAGAAATAAAATCCCATTTCAGGGTATCGTATTTATAATTCTCAGTTTTGCACATTTCTTATTTCACAATGATGAACATTTTGCGTATATTTTCAATTCAACTAAGGTAGGTCAAAATAATGACTTTGATTAATTAATTTGTATGTACATACAGCCATGTGGAATATAAAACCCATTTTTGTGCACAACTATTAACCTCCCAAAATTAAACATTTATTAATAACATGTAAGTGTTTTGTGTTTCTTACATGTAGGTAAGTGCAAGATTGTACATGCAGTTTTGTGCATAGCCAAGCTATAAAGCACCAACATGCTGACCAATGATAAATAATTTCTCACCCCACCACAGTCTTTATTAGACTTCCATGTCTCACATGAGCCAGATTGCATCTACAGTAGCACTGACCCTTGTTTCTAATGTCATACTGCTCAAAGTTGGTTTGTATATATTTGCCAATTAATGTACCATGTACTTCAAAGGCATGCAGCAGGGCAAGCAAGATACTGTACAGTAAGGAGGTGCAGGAATACTTTGTTCATTCTTTTGTCACCATGTGCAGCTTAAGACTTTGCAGACCTTATTTATCAGTGATAATCATGCTGTGCCAGACTTGGCACTACGAATAAGAACAACAAATCTGACACATACTCCCACAGTTCCCCTGTTTTCCCTCTGTATCACATTTTGTATCATGTACAGTGGGTTTCCAGATGTCTTGCTATAAGGTTGCATTCCTGAATAATTCAGTGACATGGCTAAAAACAGTAAAGAACAAACATAGCGAGGGCACTTGCTTTGCGAGTTATCTCTTCATCTCATGCCGAGCACAGTAAACATTATACCCCAGGCATGAACACTGTCCATTTTCTTCACTCTAAAAACTTCAGAGGAGCGCACTTGCTGATGCTCTGTCTTTTCATGATACAATATGGGTAAAGCCCCTCCATCAAAGCTTTTCACGCTGAGATGGCCCTCGTGCCGTCACTTTTCTCGTGAGACTGTGGTTGGATCCATTGCATCCACTTTTCCACTTTTGCTTTTTCTTAGCGCACGGTTCGGCCATGGTTAGTATGCTCTGCTCAAGTCATCATAGCAGTTTCAGTGGTCTTGCCACGCTACCTCCCTGTTGGGTTCAAGGACATATGCCTGTTTCTTATGGGGGAGAACACTGTGACCAGTCAAATTAGGCTTTCTTTCGGTGTCTGGTGTAGCTCTTACACAGCCCAGGGAAAGGGCATAAAAACAGAACTAAAAATAGTCTGGATCTCAAATCTTGTAACTGTGTGAAGTCGGGTGCTGTATGCTATGTAATGCTATGAAATTAGGGCTCTAGTACAACTTTTTTCAGGCCAAGGACCACTTAGCTGAAGGAGAGTTGAAGCAGGGACCCCCTATATATTGTATTAAATTGACTTGTATATTAAACCGGGCCTACAAAAAACCTGCAGGGTAGCGTAAAATGCCGTGTTTTTAAAAACCCTTTGATGGTACAATCAATACTAATTATTGAAATAATAGTTATTGGTCGATTCATATTTATACAAATGTTCTCAAGAAGTTACAAAATGATCTCTTGTAGCTCACAAGCATCTCCGAATACTTGAAATAACAATTGGCCATTATTCTTCAAAGTGTTATCTAACTAGTTTGCCTCACTGTTATGGATATGTATCCCACAGAGATTTAGGATTGTTGTTTACTGTTAATCAGATCTTTTTTTGTTTGTTTGTTTTTTGTTTGCGAAAAGGCTAACTTACCTGTGCTGATAATATGTTGGATTCCTGGAAATGTGCATTTTTCAGACATATTTAAATTTGGGGAAAAAAAATCTAAACCTCAATAAAAATATAATAAATATAATTTCTCATCAAAAATATAGATATAAAAATAATAATATGTTGTGCCCCCCCATTGTAGTAACTCTGGGTACCCCCTAGAGATCACAGACCCTCTGTTGAAGGCCTAGGCTCTTGTTTATGCTTAATAATTTATTTTTAATAAGTGACCACATCTGTGAATGGATCATTTCTCTTTGTCAAAACATTGCATGCAATCTAAGTAATGTATTTATGTTTTATGCATTATTTTTAATATGCATGATCTAGGGGACAATTGAATAACACTACTTGCATTTCCCTGCTCTGCTTCCAAATGTATACTATATTAATCATAATTAGAACTTTAATGCATGTGTACAATGAACATCAAACAATGTGATGACTATTGTTTTTTAGCTGTACATAAGAAATTAAGGTTGAAAATTTAATTAAAAATGAAAAAGACAGGATTAATGGTATATGTTTATTAGTTGTTCCCTGTTGACATTAACTGTCAGAGTGCAGTCCTGCTCCAAATTCAGCATTTCATAGTTTTGTACTCACAGTGTTCTTCAGTTCTCTCTATTTTGCATAAAATAAAGTTTAGTCCCCATGTTTTCCATATTCAGCATGTTTTGTGCAGGAGGCCAGCTGGGCCCGAGACAGTGCTCAGGCAAGGCACAGCTAGGGAACAACACTTACCCAACAGGAAGATAAAGACCAGCCTGGATTGAAAGAAATGTGTCCATTTACTCTGCCTTCCCCAGTGTTAAATCTGTATACATACGAGCGAATAACAGTGTGCGCTTGTGTACGTGTGCTTATGAGCATCATGGGGGAACAGGGTGTAGAGAGGGGTGCTGTATGGATAGAAATAGAGAGGAAAAGACTGATGGCGCAGGCAAAGATGTATGCTTGGCTGGAGAAGTTAATAAAATTGAAGCTGTGTTATGATGAATAAGGAAAGGGCCATAAAAGAGAATGTATGTAGTGAATCTCCCTGGCGAGCAGAGCTGAACAGCCTGGTGAGCACACCCTGGGGAAGGCTTTTTAATCTGCAGCCCTCCCCAACACTTTGCACTGCACGGGGAAATAGGCCCACATTCTGTTTGAGCTTCAATAAGACGGAGATATGGAAACCATGAGCTGGACATAGACACAAAGAGAAATTGAAGCCACGGTAGAATCACAGTGAATCAGAAAGGTAAAATTAATGCGATTTTGCTAAAGAAAGACCACCATGAAAAACATTTTAAAAAAAGTCATTGTAGGTGTTAAATAACCATATGGGAAAGCTAATTATTGTCTTACAAGGCGAGGTCATTGGATGCACCAAAGACACACACACACACAAACACTGCTCTCATGTGGTAATAGAATAGGCTTCTGGTTACAAACACCTGATTGATTAGAGGGACATACACATTGCTAATGCCTTTATAATAATAAAGACCCAAGAGCAATCTTACTGCAGGAGGCTCATATGTAATATAAAGTGCCGTACATGTAGCTCTTGTGGTAATGAATCCCCAGACTGGACGTGTAAAGATGCACAGACTGCAGAATGAAAACAGCATGATAAAAAGAAGAAGAAAGTCATTATAGCTTATCTTGAAACAAACAGCATCAAGTAGAACTTCATAATAAAGGAGTGTGTGAACTCTGTTTATACATTTTTTGTATTTTACCATTGATTCGCACCTTATACATTTTAGTATGCATTACTCTTGTATATAGTCCCAACAGTGCAGGCTCTTCACATCCACTCAAAAAAAGAACAGGATTATCAGTGTCTCTTGTGCAGAAGGTTTTTACTTAACACTTGATTACTGCTATACCTGCATATTCTCTTAAATGTTTCATACCATGGATTTTCAAGTAGAAAGCATGTGTATTTATTTACAAGTTTAAATGAAAGGAGACAGAGGTCTTATTTCTAGAATACAATTCTACCAACCACCTAACTGACTGATTTGCTGTAAATTAGATAGGTGTGAACAACAGTGCTTCAGTCTGTGGTTTAGGTGTTGACGAGAGCTGTTAGCCTTGTTGATGTCATAGCTTGGATTGTGCATGTCTGGGTGAGGCAGCGTATGGGCGTCAGGTTATTCATAAATAGATGAGGTTACTCATTTTATTTGGCAGCTTTTTTGTGTCTTTAGAATATTTTTTTGTCAAAGATGCTGTCAGAGAGGCAGATTTACATAAATCTGGAGGTTGTCAAAGGTCCAAACACAGAAAACATGCATGGCAGATGCCGTTTTCATTTGAAATGTTTTTGTTTCTTCCCTGCATACAGTATGCAGTTTAAGAGCCCTCCATTTCAGTATGTCATTTGCAGCCATACAAACATGGCTCTTTGTGAGTAGGTATGTATTTGAATGACAATATGTCTTACTCGTTTCCTGTTGCTGGGAACTTAGGCTAGTGAAAAGCAGAAAGAATGGTGGGGTCTTTGTGAGCGCAGCCATGGCAGCTGTTCATTTTTCGGCTGAGTTGCTTTCAGAGAAGCCAGTTACCTTTGCTGATGATAAATGCCTCTGTACGCCGAGCTGTCTCAGAACTCCAGGAGCCTTTAAACCCTGACAGCCGGTGCAGCCTCAGCCCCGCAACCTCAGGCCTCCAACCTCAGCCTGTCCTTCACAGCACAAATCAATGGCAGTCTTCCCTCGCTCTGCCCAGCGGCTGCTTCAGCCACAGCTGCCTACGCAAAAAGCCTACTTAGTAATATGGGAGGTAATGCTCATGTGCGGTGACAGGTGAGACCTCCACGACAGTGTGATGTCTGAGGGATCATCACCACGGCAACATGTGTAGCCCGGGAAGCAGGCATCTGTAGTTGAGAGATAGAGTAATGGGTTGTGATGGGGGAGGTATTGGGATGACGATGATTGCTATCTGCGTGCAGACAAGCAGACATCTGGACACGATATAATCTCTGATGGAGTGATGAGGCCAACCTTATACCTTCAGTCCAGCGGGTTCCCTTTAGACCAGCTCCTGCTGTTTGCCTTAATACCTTGAATTCCCTTTCTCTTTAGCTACCATCAGAGTCCACCTACTCTATACTTTTCCACCTTCTCTCGTCCCTGTAATCGAGTTTCTCATCTCTTCAGACTTGCTTTGATCTGCCTTCCACTTTTTCTCTCTAATTCACTTCCCTCATTCACTCCAGTCTCTCCTTTCTGCTCTATCTTCTGCTTCTCCTCCTCTCCATCAGCAGTCACCCCCTGTGAGTCAGACGCTGGAGCAGGAGATTAATGATGGTCGAGAAGCTTTGGCAGTGTCTGATTTTCTATTATCAAAACTGAACTGCCTCAGCTGGGCTGTATTTTCAGTTTGGGTGTGGTAGCGATGGCAGCTAGAATTGCTGTGTTATCTTTGAATTGAATGTATATATCATACAAATACACCCCCCATCCATTCAGCACGTAATGAAAAAAAAATGTGAAAGACTCAAAACACTACAAGCTCCCTCTTTCAATACTGCATTTCTGGAATACTGCTGGATGTAAACGCAGCAGGAGCCCACATGGCCACAGCTTGTGTTACATGAATAATGATTTTCTTACACTCTGATTTCCAGTGGTAGTAGTCATTTGGGAGCTTTTGATTTCTGTTTGTTTGTGCCAGCTAATAGTACTGTAGGTCTCAACATAAGTCTCAATAATTCTGATTGCAAGTTTTCATTATAACTTTAAATTCAGTTTTTTTAATTGTTTCACTTTGGTTTTGTTTTGGTTTTTTTCTTTTTTCTTTTTTCTTTTTACTGGAAATTAAGTTTACTACTTTAATCACTTCAGAGACAATCACAACTATTCATCAAGATGCAGTCCCTCTGTAATTACCACTCTTTATTTAACCTTTAAAAATAAATATTGTCTTTTTTTGTAGCCTGTGTAGGTATTTTTTTTTTTTTTTTTTGTATGTGATTATATGGATATTGTATTTGAGCTTGCTGGTTTTGCAAGACCTGGAATCTTGTACCCCCTACGCATAGGGGATCACAATGTAAATTAACCCGTGGCTTTATTGTGTAATTTATTTCTCAATAGTTGTAGATGTGTGGAATAACTTTCTTTAGGTGAAGCAGTTTTATGTGTGTGATTGTCCGTGGTTTTAGACCTTGAGTTAGTATATCTCTGACTCTGCAGCTTCAGTTTTGACCATCCTTTTTTAAATTGAGGGATTCAGGGATTCTATGTTGCCATTTCAGCAGTAAATGAAAAAGAACAAAATTAAGTGCTCAGGTCTTTGTGATCATTAAATAATAACATTATAATAAATTAAACACTGGGCTGTCTAATAACTACATAAATAAATAAGTGAGTAGTATAGTATGTAATCAGTAAAATCCTAAAATCAGACCCCTAATTTTCTGAAAGTACATTAATATTTTACTTTAACAGTCTTAAATTCCCGCAGTGTTAGTGGTGCTGTTTGTACTGTTAGACTAGATAAGACATAAGAGTAATTTAGAATTTGTATTATTTGTAAATTGTCCACCTTGGTTTTGTTGTCACGGTAATGCGTCATGCAAAGCTTGATAAAGAAAAGTGTTGGTGAAAGGAAAAAAAAAGGAAAATTGGAGGTTGAAGGAAATGCTGGACCCAGCTTATTTATGACCTTGTTTGTTTGCATATTTATCAAAGTATGTAACCTTTCCCACACTCTTGCTCCAGAGTTGCACAGGTCATCTGTTTGAGCAGATGAATTATGGAAGAGGATGCTAAACAGGTGATATCAAGACAATGTCATGGTAACCACCCATTGTTAACTCGCAGCTCTGTGTGTGTGTGTGTGCGTGTGCGTGCGTGGTAGTCCTATTAGTGCTACAACTCTGGCATCATTACAGAGACTCCTCTGTCCCGTAAGAGACAACCGAGACTTGCAAAGTTTGTGTAGGTGGCTGCTTCAACATGAGGAGTGTGCGTCACATGTCTTTCCCCTCTCTGTTTTTGAAGTCCCAGATACCTTCAAGGTAAAGGAGAGTGACAACGAAAGGATAAGAGACATGGAAAATGAGATTGAAAAAGGGAGAGGGGAATTGAGTAGGAGGCAAAATCAGGCGAAAGCAAAGCGAGGAGTGGAAGAAATAGGACACAGCAAAAATCGAAGCAAAGTGATAGAGCAAAGCAGGGGGAAAAGAGTAAGAGCCTCAGGCTGAGAGGCACCAGCCCAAATATCATAGTCAATTAACATCCCAGCCCAGCACTAATTCTCAGTCTATTTCAGACCATTAATTATGTGCACCATCAGTTCCAGCTCACTTGGCCTGACACAAGTCTTCATCACATTGCCTTGGCCCCCACGGATCATGTTTTACCAGGGTAGTAGCTGCAGTTTACATATTCATGATGAAATGGAGATGAAAATTGTATGGATCAAGGCCCCTCTTATGACTCTAAAGTTTAAAGAGATGTGATTTTACAAGACACTCAAGGTAAATGCTTGAAACTAACCACTATATTTTAAGAGATGTTGATACTTAGGATGCTACTACAGCTCTATATACGTTATGTCACCAATTACCATGCAGCTCTGGGTAATTTACTCTAAAGGTGACAAAGGTCTGGGTAGTTTGCTTACATCAGTACAGCTACAGTGGTTATTTCCTACAGGTCTGGGTGGTACTTTGTGGTTAGAAGTGTCAGCAGGCCCAGAGGGGAGTCAAGCCAAGCCTGTTCTCTCAGCAGGCTGAATTGTGCTCTCTATCTCTGGACAGGTAGGAGAAATTGCCCAGCATGCAGAAATTAGGTTAACTGTGGGGGGAGGGGTGAAAAAGGCATCAGCAAATTACCTTTCTTCCATATCCTGGCCCCAACTTCTGGGAGAGGCCTAATCAAAAGTGCTGGGCTTTCTGTCTGACAGGTTTTAAGGTGTACTGTAGTAACACCTGACTGCCCTGTTCTAATTTCACCAGCAGCAGCAGCGGCTCCGTTATGTGCCATAACCGGCAGCCCAGAAAACAATCGAGCACAGCTCAGAAAACAGGCTACCAATTGCAGTAAGAGTAGAAGAAGTAGAAGTAGAGTTGTAAAATAGATATTAAAAAACTGATAACAAAGTTAGAGGGGTGTGCAAAATGCCCCTGGATTGATTAGACCTTATGGCTGAACCTTGGCAGTCCAGTTTGGAGTCTGGTATTTGGGTCAACATCTGAGAAAATCAATTACAGAATGAAAAAAAAGACATTATGCAAACAAAGCCACTGGCGAGGTGACATCGTCTCATTAAAAGCTGCTAAATAATCTCAAAAATAAACGACTTCACCCCAAGGATCGCGCCCTTTTCTTCCATCAATTTCTTGTTGACTCAACCTAAGAGCCTGCCTTAATCAATTTCCTCTCATTAGAGCATATGTAATTGGCTTCCACATTGTGGAACTTTTAAAATGTGTCGATAGCTCGTTTAGTTGATCGCTACACGGTGCACAGATACAAAGTTCAGCCCCACTAATGATAATCAATTGATGAATATCAAATACCCAACATGGACTCTGGTGAAGATGAATGGGGCAACAGTGTAAACAGCCACATCTCAGGGGAGCGAGTCAGCCATTCAGCACCATTGTGTTGCCACCAGTAGGTACCATTGGATAAAGCATGAATCGATCACGGCTATGTACAAGTTTACACAACACAAACACACAGAAACTGCAGTTTAAAGAGGTGCAGATCATTTAAAACCCTTATACATGTGCTACACTGCTCACTTTGTCCCTCAGCTAAACCCGTATGTACTACATGCTGTAGTGTCTGAAAATAGGATGGGAAGGGAAACAAAGTCAAGCCTGCATCACAACATGGTGAAATCTGATGAAAGTGCCTGGTCAGCTCCACTGAGATAACAAATATCCAAATATGTGTCACTCGGTGTCTCCTTGTCATCACCTTCCAGAGGGGCTGTCTTCACTGCTGTCACTGTGTCCATCTGCAGATTTTCACCCCATGCCATTTATCCCCGAGCAGGTGTTCCTTACTGCAGCCACAATAAATGACAAGTGAGAATAATTGGACACAATCCTGAAATTGAGTGGGTTGGATGAGGCTTTTTTTTGCCTCCTTGAATCTTTAGAAAAAAATTAATATACAGTTGTGGCGTCTCATCGTTGATTTAGATGATTGAGATCAATTTAAATCAATCCTGGTGATTGCAGTGGGAGTGTGTTAATTTGTATAATGGGGAACGAAAAAGAAAAGCACTGCTACTGCCATTTTATGAAAATGTATTTGGGTTCATGACTGACTCAGTTGGCTCATAATGACAGCTCCTGGCTAGACTTGTCACCTTGCTCTGTGGCCCTAACAGGCATTTTCTTCGACACCATAATGTCAGCCTGCCATAGGACAGAGGAGAGAGATGAATTTTAAATCCTTGCAGTGTGCGCAGAGGAAGCTGGCAGGTGTTGATGGCTGTTCACTCAGCTTGTGGAAACCAAGAAATGATCCAGTTTAAAGTCATTTGATTTTAATCCCTAGAGATATAAAAACAAATAGATTTTTATCTGATATACAAATCTTTACTGTACATGTATGTTAGTATCTTTTGTTGAAACTTACTGTCCAGCCAGGCACATAAATTACCAAGAAAAATAGCTTTACCAGAGTGAATGTTGGCATTGTTTGTTTCTGCAGACCATGGATATGTAACATTTGCATATTACATATGTAGAGAATATAGTGAAACTTTACATGTCTTACTTTTCAACAATGTTCAAAAAGTATATTTTCAATGACATGAACACAGTGCAGGCAGAGTTCTCCATGACTTCATTTTTTTCCTCAGTGGCAGTTTGTCACCCGTGGGATGAGTCCGTCATCTGTCAGTTTGTCCACAACTGATCAGATCACATTAATGGATGAGAGAGCAGCTGTTTGTAAGTGAAAGCAAACTTTTAGACCCAGCAAAATTGAAGTTTCACTTTCAGTGCACCCAATGTTATGCTGAGCCATCTGTGCCCTACGGGGTGCTATAAATAACCAAACAGTATATATATTCAGATAGCACTCCGAACGAACGATCCAGCTCCAAAAATCAGTTAATGGTGGTAGATGTTTTATGTGGGAAACCCTGCTATGGTTAGACATGATCATATTTTGGTTTATTACTTTGTCATTATGTTGTTCTTGAACAGTGGTCTGGTGTGATCTGCTGCTTCCTACCAGAAACCAGAAACACAAAACATACACCTGACTTGTCAGTGATTTTTAGAAACATGCAATGCCAACATTTTCGTCTGGCGACTGAGCTGTGTTAAAACACATTGAACTAAGGTCCAGCGGCTGCCTGTGATTGGCCAACTGCAGCAGGTCATTAACTTAACAGTATGGTAGCCCAGCGTTTGTGTGCTTTAACTGAGAAAACCATCGCCATCTTTAGCGATCACTCAGCTGGACACTCAACAGCCTTAACAGGAATTAAATGTAAGGACACAAAGACGGCAAAAATGCACAGACAAAATAGACTCAATATTTTCTCTTATACTCCTGATTCTGGTTCTGGTAAGGTTATTGTTGCAGTCTTCTGCAGTATATCAAAGCATCCATCACTGCAGAGATACTGGGTCAGTCTCACTCAAAAATAGCTGCTGGACCTGGGGATAAAGACAATGATCCCATATCTCTTTAGGGTGTTCTGTGTAAGTATCAGGCTCCCTTGTGTTTTGAAAAGATATGGCTGGGAGCAGACAGGCATTTGAGGACTGTCTGAGAAAAACAACAATTCAGTAAATATCCTATACACGGCAGAAATCTCACATTTTCACGGTTTCCCTCTTGATAATTTGAATGTGTTTCCTTTTTGGTTTATTGCAAATCACTCTTTTTTTTTTTAAAGAAATAGGACAGCACTGTCCTGTGTCTGATTACTGCTGGTGAATTTTTATTGTGGCCAAATATATGGATTGGTTTGCTTTTGTGAAGAATGTAGGAGTCAATATTAAGGTACTTTAAACATCGTCACTTTTTTCCTGCCTTGATGTTTCCGTCAAAGATGTACTTTCAGCTCTCCCACTAAGAATTCACATCACATCCATTTATGTGCTCAGCTTTGATTGATTGGGGTAAAATGATTAGATCTCACCTCGCCCGTTTGCTGTAAAGGATACGCAGCTTGCAGGCAAACAGAGAGGCTTGATTCTGTATCACAAGCACAGCAACTGTATCTTCTTCCTTTTTTTTTCCCCCTCTCTCAGCTGCCCCACACCCACTAAACCTCTCCATCTGCCGGGCATTGTTCAAAATATAAATGGGAAGCCTGGGAGCAGATACAACAGTGTGGAATTACATTTTTAAAATATCGTGGAAGCAACCATAGTCCTCGATTATCCAAAAAATCTAGGACAAGGTTCATTCCTCTGAGGTTTAAGTAAAGCGTAGTCCTTGTCATAACTTAACACCTCTTGTTCCAGATCTTTTTTAATGTATTCCTCTTCTGAGATGAACTTGCTTTCAGTGTGGGAACAGGAAAATCAGTTTGAGCTATGTTAACATTAAAAGAGAGAGAAGTCAGCGGACATGAATAAGTGAGGGCACCCAGAGACTCTTTTTGTCTGTGGCGTTGGAATCAAAGAGACACTGGGATGGATGAAGGAAAAGAAATGGCACAATAATGCATGAGGCTGATGGGGAATAATGTTGGAGAAGTTGAAAAACGTCATCCATGAAATTGCTTGTTGCATCCTTTAAAACCTCTTGATTGATGGTGGCAATTTTAAAGCTTGGCACTTTCCCAGTTCTGTGGAGGTATTAGAAACAAGTACTCCAGGGTTCTGTTAAAGGAAAAATGCATCCTAAAACACTTTAACCCAGTTAAATAAGAGCTATTGGCAGTATACATTTATGGCTCCATTTAGGTGTTTGGTAGTGTTTTTCCCCTTATTCCTGTTGATAACTGGCCACTTGATTTTGGCCTCTGCAGCTGTAGGCAGCTTAACCCTTAAAAAAAAGACATCCCACATTGTTGTTTGCATGATTCTGTTTAAATCTAAAATAAGAACCATAATAGCTAGAACATGATTAAGAATTGTAGCAGCAACATAAGGCTTCTGGTTTCCTTGTCATCACATCATGACCTCACATTACGCTACCTTACATGCCATGCAAACGTGGAATTTTGCTGAACTGTTTCTCTGATCCTGTATATCAATCTAAAATAAAAAACATAATAGCTAGAGTATTCCTTATTTTTGCAACAGAAAGTTTAGGCATCTGACCTTCCCATCTTCACTGCATTATGTTATCTTATCTGATGTGCGGTGCAACTGTAGTATTTTGCCCTTATTACATCGTCATTTCCCCAGGAATTTTCCCAGTAATGGCAGCAGGAGATTGATATTAGTATCATCCTGTAAATACTTATCTAAAATGAAAACCTTAACAGCTATAATATTTATTCTTTTTGCTGTAGAAAGTTTCCTCTTCTGTTTATCATGTTGCATGCTTGTTACCTGTGGTGCAACATTTGGTGACGCCACAGGAAGGAATGATGAATGATTCCTTTCCTCTTTGATCATAAAAATGAGCATATTTCAAAAACTGAATAATGCACATATTTGGAATAAATTATTAAGTTTCAAGAAATATTTTTACATTTCAAAATCATTTGCATGGATATGTTTAGTTTTTATTTTGTAAAATCTTGTGTATGAATTTTGTATTATGCTTTTTAATGACAATTTTAATACCTTAATCAATTGTTTTGGCTTATTGACCTACATAAACTTTTAGCTTAGGTTGTACAGATTTTAGGAATATGAAGCATTTGAAGATACTCCATACACAATCAGCAAAAAATACCAGTGAAGGCACTGGTGGGCCATTTTTATTAAAAGGGTTCATAGGAAAATGTTACTTGCTGTTGTTTTTACAGTGCAAATCAGATTTAAGCATTTTTCAGTTTGAAGCAACAGATAGCGTTTATGCTATTTCTCTCACTCCGAATACCAAGTTTAAAATTGCATATTAGATAAGGAGTAGGGATCCAGTATACAAGATAACACATTTCTCTTGTGATTGCTATGCTTATGACAACTGCTGCAACTACATTTCTACCTTTCCCTCATCACTATGGCAACAGGCTTAATAACCTCCAACCTCTATTATTATAATCCTTTTGTTTGACGCAGCTTTAGATTATGTTTTACAGACAGTTTGCTCATTGAATAGCAAATAATATATGAATTTATTTTATAGCAGAAACAACTAGGATTAAAAATTATTTATTGGAAAAATTCAAGCTTACAGATTGCTTAAAAGTGTCAAGTAAATGTCTACAAGACAAACAGTTCTGGGGCCCAAAAACTAAACTGGACTAACAAATAATTTCTAAGCATGATTTATCACATTTCATACAAATATATATAGTGTTGTGCTCGAGACTCAGTCTAAGCTGTTGTCACTTTTACAGGCTATTTCTGATTTCCGAAACACAGGAGGCTCTGAGATTAGGTTTCCAGCTCCTGGTGCCAAATGTAACATAGCTTTAATGTACCAGTTAATGGTGGTGTCCAAGATTGTTGGAAGATATCCACAGCTCTAAATCCAACAACATAACGGTCTTATTTCGAAGTGCCTATAGTAGAACATATATCTGTGGGGGCTGCGGTGTTGTTTCACAGGTCACAGTCTTCTTCACTTCATGTTATTTTTATTTCACAGACCCTCGATTCAGAGAAACTTTTCCTTCCTCTAAGAACAGACGCAGCTATATTAGTTGCAGGGGCAGAAATAAAGTATATGAGGAACACACTGAAGGTGTGACTTGGTAAAGATGGTACTTTTGAAAAGTAGAGTGACTCAAAGTGGTGTGAAGTGTGTTTTTTGAGGCTGTGATGTGGTGAACCCTCCTCAAACCCCTCTGACCTCTCACCCCACCAGTGATTCCCATGTTTCCTCTTCACTGAGTAATACAGGAGGCAGGGAAGGCAGATTGATGTCCTAACAGTATCCCAGTATACTAGTCTTCTTGCTTTGTATTTAAGCAGAAACTTTTAGTAAAAATACTTAATGTTTTGAAGACTTTTTAAGTCTCGTCCCATCAACAAATTAAAAATGTGTTCCATGTCCAAAAGGTAGATACGGTGTCAGCTTAATATTTGCTAATGTTAAGCTAACAGCAACTTGAAATCACATGATGAGCTTAATTTATGATTCTTACAAAGGTCATAACATCAAACTAATGCACTTTACAGCTTTTGACTGAAGTCATGAATTACCATATGAAAGGCAGAGCTTGAGAACAAATAATTAGAATTAGAGTTGCAAAGGCCAGTGTAGCAAATGACCAAAGACTGTCAAAGCTGTCCTTCACATTTGCTTAAGAAATTTTATGAGCATCCCTTTATATGCATGATTATGGACAAGAAGGCACAGCAGGTGATAGAGAAGACATCACAGCATTGTCTGCATGCTTTGTGTGCTGGGCGGCCGTATAGTGTATCTGTGCATGCTTCATTTTATCCCGATCACCGTGTCACCTTCATTCCCTTGCCTGTGGTAGAAACACTACTGGGGCTGCACAATTTTTCATATTTATATTGTTCTCTCCCATATGAATTCCCTCATGCTGCAAAGAGCTGCAATTTCCATTGCTCGCATGCAATAATCGTCCAGGATCCACCAACAAAAACACACGACACAACAAACAAATATGAATTAAACCCAGCTTGCACTGAGCAATAAGCACTCCATGTTAACTGAAATACTTGTGCATATGCAATGAGCCTGAAATGTCTTTATAGTAAAAGCCCTGCAGCTGCCCTAAACCTGATGAAAGCAGGTGTAAAGAAGGAAGGCTTTTACCATGGAGCAGCTGCAGGAGGTACACGGAGGTGTTTGCGTTAGCCCCAATTTAAATCCATATTTGTCTGCATTTGATTGTGTAGCACTACTGTGGAGATTCAGCTCTTTATAAATCGCTCAACATGGTTCAACATTATCAGCATATTGTTAGAAGGCAACGTTGCAAACTTGATCCACAATCTAATGAAAATGTTGCCCGCCATAACCACTGATGACAGAAGTAATGGCAGAAAACAATATCTCAAATATTATTCCAGCTCTCCACATCAGCTGAAGATGAATTTGTTCTTACAGGAACAAGGCAGTGCTTTCCAATTCTGTGTGTATAATCATTTCTCAGTATGAGAGAGATCACGGAGGTGAAATTGAGTCCAGATTTAAAGGTTCTTATTTGTACGTAAAGAGAAAATTTAGTGGGATAGTCTCTACCAAAAGCGTTGTTTTTACTATAAATGTGTAGACTACCATGTTTTACATTATTAAGCTAATGTCACCTTGTATTACATCAGCAGCAACCACAGTTTCTCAAAAACTTTCTTTTAACCCATTATTACCATTATTTTTTGTTTTAATAAATTGCGTGAACCGTTAACATCTGCTGTGTTTGAACATATTTCATCATCAGATCTTCATGTTGCATTGATACCAAGCTAATGTGCCCCTTATGTAACCTTGTCACTTCATACTGTGACTCCATTTATTTCAGTCCACCAGTATGACAGATACGTTATAAGGACAGAGTGGAGCTCTGCTGGTTGTTTAGTTCCAGCTGTGTTTTTTATCTCAAGCTGAGCCGAAAGTGACGCTCTGAGAAAACTGAAAAACCGTTTTGAGGGTTTAAATGTTTTGTAGGACTTTATAGTCAAGAATAAATGTCTACTCTCTATGAAAATAGTCACTGGCTGGACCCTGTTACTCTGTATTGATGCTTATACTTACAAATACATGACCTCAAATCCATAGATGAATCTTTTATGTCAGACACGATAACACATTTCTTTCTTCTTTCTTATAATTTCATTTTTATATCAGTCACCCAAATAATTATGCTATAATAAATTGAAAACACAATGCCATAATTATGGAAATGTGCCATAATTTAGCTGAACTGTGTTAAGATTGCAATTCCACATTACTGGGGTGAAATGTGTGTGACACCTTTTTATGAGATTAGCAAACCTGTCACATAATTACACGAGGAGCTCCAGTGAGAAAACACAGTGGAACAGATCTCCGTAGAACAAGAGGGGATTGCATATTTATGAGAAACAATCTCATTATAACAAGAAACCTGGCCCGGTGAAAACCTTCAAAATAATAACCCCTTTTCCAAAGGTCACTGTTTTTGATTTCTGAGACTGGAGAACATCTGCATGACACTGTCCAGAGTGTAAATTCTGCTTAATTTTGACATGCAGGACTTAGTCATCTGTTTTTGCTCCCCTGAACTAGAGATAATCTGAGGAGACACAACAAAATGTTTGTCATGATGTGTGTCCTTATCATGTTGAGTATCTGGAGGAGTAAGGGTCAGTCATAGCATATGTTCCCTGCCTTCAGGCGTATGTCCTCAGCTCTACCTGATTTCCATTTCTTACAAAGGCAATTGCAGTATTCTCATTCTCCCCAAATGCACACTTGATTAGAGTAGATCTTATTTAGCCAGAAAGCCGTGCTGTATGAATCGTACAGATGAAGTGAGCTGGACTCTGAGTATGCTCAGGGGGACACAGGAAGTCCTGGCAGAGAGGACAGAGATGAAGGTCAACTCACCCCGACTGCGCGCCAGCTGTCACAAGCAGACCGACAGGAGAATCACCTGAAACCTGAATTGATTTCTTTGAGTGAGAGAGAACGAAATTTCAGATATCTGTTGACCTCCCTTGATGGAATATGTCACAGATGGGCCAAAGATGAAGCAAAAGAAAGAGTATAGACAGACAGCAAATGTCATTTCAGGAAAAGACAAGCAGTGCCTTTTCAAAAGTGCCACTGTCCAGCTCCCATTACAGACACTCCTGTCACTTCCAACTCAATGTGAACTCGTGAACTCTGGCGCTCTTGTACCACTAATGAGTGGAAAATTTTATTTTTATTGCAATCATTGCCCCCTGTGTAAAAACACTTAGTGGTTATGTATGGTTTCTTGCTCACAAAGAAGGTGCTGTTGCATTATACATAAGCCTAAATGAATGTTTTTATATTATTTCCTGTGTACCGCGACAACAGAAGCGTGTCTCCTGTAGTTCTCTTCGCGCGCTCCTTCAAACAGCCACTGCGGCTGGCTTGATGATTTATTAACTTGAGGTATTTGATGAAGCTCTCCTACAGAAAGCTAGCTGATAGAGTCTCCTAGCAATGGAAACAATTTCAAGCCAACTTCACAGATAATTAGGCACTTTAGCCGGCAGGCTTCATTTTGAAATAAGCCAAGCTCCCAGCAAGCACACTTATACCTCGCCACAATAGAAACGCTCAGAGGCGATGGCAAATTTAAGGGGGAAGGGGAACAACTTTAGAACATATTTTAAAAGTTGACTAACATGCAGCTCAGAATCCATTTACAGAGTTTTCTAATAGTTGTCTCAAAATAGACACAGTAACTTGTCCAGGCAGTTAAGTCCCTGCTAAACAGGGTTGTGTTTTTAATAATCACCTGATGAATCATTTTATATATGTGGGAGATTTGCTTATATTCCTCCACCACAATAATTTTATCATATTCCTAGTATGATTCTGCCTTTACATCAGGTTCATAACCAGTTGAGATTAGTGCAGTGATGATTCGATGTAGAGAGGATAGAAAGTTAATATGCTGAATTCTGCTTTTGTGGTGAAACTCTTAGTTAAACAGTGAGGTCAAATATCTTGGCCACCATCATTTTACAGATTATTCAATAGATGGTAAACATGCGGTATATAATGTTAAAAAGGCTGCAATATTCACCAAACGCTTATAAAAAAAAATTTTTATGCCCAACTGATGTCAAGGTCTCTGTTTAAGGGCTTATTGCTTGAGTGTACACAGAACAGCTGCATACACTCCTTAAGCCATATTGTGTGTGTCAAGATTTTACAGTGTGAGACACGTTCATCAATATAATGGCACCTATATGTCAAACACTTGATAAGCAACCTTATGTTCAAGTATAGCATATCAAAATTGTTCCAAAAGCTGAATATGAAATAAGCTTTTTAGACTTGGTACTCTGAGGCAAGTGTGTGTTTGTCCATTTTGAGATTAGGGGATGAGCTCATTTTGTGGTACTGTATGTGTAATTAGTAGAAGGTTGTACTGTATCTGTGTGATCTGTTTAGTATACTGTAGGACTGTAGAATTAATCAAATGTCAATCATGATCACGATTTTGGATTCCCACTGTTAAATGAACATGATCAACTACATGCTTTGCTCATTGAAAACTCTGCTGTATATCAAATCAAGCACTTTCTAAACTAACAGCCAGCCTCCACTTTTGTGGAGCTGTCCGCTGTGCATGCACCCTGCAGCGTCAGCCTGTGAAAAACTTTACTGAATGTTGTGACTGCAGACAGTAGAACAAAAGTCATATGTCATCAACCCTCATCGTCTGTTGTTTGGAGGAATTTCAGATTTGGGAGAGAACAAATCACATGCAAAGAGTGTACAAGACTTGTGTCTGTACTGCAGAGCTACACAATCAACTCCCGGGAAAAAAACAAAGTCTGAAGTCTGAAAAGAGCAACATCGCTACCATTACTGTACAAGTATATTACTGTTAATCCCTGCCAGCATCAGCTCAAACATCCATGACAGTGACCTGGAAGCTGTGGCAAAACCAACAGACAAAACAAAATAACAGCAGCTTCATTCACATTGTGAATTGTTTTTTGTTTATTTGGTGTTTTTGTCAGTCAGTTTAAAGTGTCCTTGAGTGAGTGCTCCTTGTTTTCACACCACTCTCTAGGAAAGGCAGCTGCAGACCCAGGGTTAGTCCAAGTGAAATGAAGGCAGCTGCCTGGAGAAAGAAAGGCTTTGTCTAGTCAGACATTGAAATAAGACAGATCTTCTGCCTTCTTGTTGGAAATGGTGAATTTACTGCTGACAGCAACTTAATGCGATAGAGTGGCTGAATTTTGTTTGACATCTAGTGTCGGCAGAAAATGTTATCATTAGCATAGTTAGCACGCATTAGCACAGATGGCTAACTTGGCTTATTTCACGTCATTTCATGTCAACATCACTGTCACCCTTAGCATCCTACAGAATACTCTATATAGAAAAAAGTAACAAATAGTTTAAGATTTATATTGAATAACCAAATCTGATTTGACTGACATAATTCATGTACAGCACTAGTAATAAGTTCTATTTTGTGACACAATAAGTGTAAGTAGTCTAAGGCTGTACTGTATGTACTGTATATATGTGATTTGCACTGTATGTGATAAGGGCACTAACTTTCCACAGAGGCAATATACTGCAGTTTTGTCACAGTCCATGACATCATTAGATTGTTCTGGGTGTTAGAGAGTTAATGTATCATATGGCGCTCTTATGAGGCTGAAATTTCATTTTCTTCAACCCCATGATAGTGCTTCCATACTGCCTTAAGGTTTTGTCTGAATTTACTACCCTCTAAAACTGATGTGTGAGTGACTGCGTGTAACACACGTTTGCACGCACAGTAACTGCAGGTGAACCGATGAATTATGGCCTAATGTGCAGTTTGTGGAACACATGCTGTACAGGGAAAAAAGGAATCTTTCTTCTAATTATTCCATTACGTCTGTAATTTCATTAACTAAGCTTTGCTAAAAAAAGGAGGAGCAGAAGACTGTCAGAGGTAATTAAAAGATAAGGTGAACAGTGCAGTCTTCCTGCCCGAGCTACATTAAGACATTTAGCCTCTACAGCGAGAGCGTAATATCCCTTCAACATGCGCACACACAGAGACACACACTCATAAAACACAGTGAAGGGATGATGGAGGTACTCTCCCACCTGCCAGCAGACCCCTTACAGACATGTGCACTGGAGGGAGATGTGTTGCAGTCCTGTGGCGTCGGGCTGGTGAGATATGAAATGTGACGGGTGCACAATGGTTGTCAACATGAATGACTCATAAACAAGCAAAGCATTAGGACAGCCTACACCGTGGTGTTCATTTCTGCAGAGATTGGAGAGGAGCTTTGACACCATCTCAAATATCACTTTTCACTTCCTTCCTTACAGACGTCGTCTTTACGTGGGCCGGGGAAATATGCTCGCTCCAGTAAACCACTCCAAACGTGTGGATCATTTCAACTCGCTGTGTTTCTGTTTTGCACTTGTTTTGTTTGACCCTCGAGCAGATTATAAGCAACATACCATATCCCTTTAACAAAAACCTAAAGACAACATATTTTATTTATCATCTGATTAATTATTTATGGGAACACAGTTAGAAAGTAAGTTTTATTTAAAATTTTCCAACCTAAGCTGTCATCAAGGGAATTCTGTCGATTGTCTTGAAGCCTTTAACACATATTTGTTCAGACATGCTTTTGTTGACATGATCGAAAGAAGAAAAAAAAAAAGCTGGTGCCACTCAGTGCTACTAATAATTACAGAAAAAAACACTTGGTCTGCAGAGGCTGTTTTGCGGCTTTATTGCTAGTAAAACAAGTATCTCTATGGTTGTATAATGAGTGCAGATGGGGAGTTTTAACGAGAAACTGACACCCTGAGTATTGCGGCAGCTACTCCACCCTCCAGCTGCAAGGATGAGAAGCATAAAAAAAGAGCAGATTAGAGGAGAATGGTGGATCAACTTCATCAGTTAATTAAACTCTATTGCAGCTTGATGAGCAATTAATCAAGGCAGCGTGCAGAGTGTCAGCCAGGGCTGAGTTATTCGGGTGCAGTATGTGTGCACCGTACAGTATGTTCCCAGGGGGGCAGCCCTGTGGGGAGCAGCACTTACCAAGTGAGCAGCCCTAAAATTGTACAGGGTGTAATGGGCTGGGTTTATGTAAGCAGCTATCAATCACTCTCTGACATAAGCCTGCACCCTATTAGAGCTCCAGGATTAGGCTCCTCTCGGTGCCGAACTAACTGAGCAACTACTTGTCTAAGTAGATCGAATTTCAGGAAATGCTGTATTGGATTATTGTTAAGAAAAAATAATATTGACGTTTAAAGCAAATGCCAGGCCTATCTCACAGGGCAGAGGCAACAGCAGTCAAAGTTAATCACATTAATCTGGGAGAAACATGGGGCTCTAAGCATGTCAAAGATTTAACTTTATATTTTCTCATCTTGAAGATTTAGCTCTTATCTTTCATCTGATATCTGACTCCCTAAATCTGATGGTTTGGTTTTTGTCCTTTGCCTGTCACCCCCCCTTCATCTACCTCTTCATCTCTTCCATGACTGTGAAGTAGGCTTTTTTTATGCTATGGCAATTCAAGTTGGCAGTTTGTGACTAAATGCAGTAAATTTATTAACGAGACCACGGGGAACATTAAAAGTCAATTGAAGGAGGCTATTAAAAGCAGGATTTTAATTGGGTTGGTCCCTCCACTAAACCTTTTTTTCTGTCTCTTCTCTGCTGTCTTTTTTTTCCAAGAGCAATGGTAATAAAAAGTTCTGAATTAATGTGCTCAATGTGTGGTAGTCCTTGAAAGAAAGTTTCCTGTTAGAATCACAGATTTTAAGCTCATGTTAAATCTCACAATATATTGAAGCACTTGAAATCTAGAAAATGATGTAAAAATCAGCTTCAGTGTGGGGTCTGATGATGGCAGATGCTAAAGGTGGCTGGATTTAGTCCTGCTGAGGAGCTGCTGTCTCTGTGGATCTGGCTGAAGGGTTTCAAGAGGGACAAAATGACACAGATTAGAGCCAACACAAGAAATTACCCCAACACCAGCATCGACAGACCATCCTCTCGCCCGTGCAGCTCTGAAGACCTGACACGAGCTGCAGTCACTGTAGCTGTCTGCTTTTCAGTGTTTTGTTGATTGGTGTTTATGCCCGTGAGGAAACAGTATATTGTGTTAGTACTGTAGCTTTAATGCATCAGATTATATAATCTGTTGAAATTACATTACAAGGCATGCAATTGTCCTAGTTTTGGTAACGTGGTGTGACACATTACAAATGGTTTTAATTGCACTTTAGCTTCTGGCTCTTGAGACATGCTCGACTCATTCTGCACTTTAAAGGGACCGGGCTCTGAGTGTGTGTGTGTGTCTGTTTTGAGGGGGGGGCTTAAAAAACGAGTCAGTTTGTGCATATGGGAGAGTCAGAGAGAGAGATGGAGATGTAGTGTAGTATTGGCTGTGCTGACTGGATAATGACATGCAGAGTGCTGCGCTGCTACAGTAGGTTGAGCCTCCAACCAGATGCTCCTTTCACTGCAGCTCATAAGCAGAGAGAGAGGCTGCACCAACATACGCGCTCATCTTAGCTGCATGAAGCGGCGGGATTCACAGACTTCGATCTTGCACTGTTAAAGGAGCTTATTAGAGTTGATACTCGAAGCATGTAGATCTGAGGAGACTGAGGCTAAGATGGGTTCATGCTTCCTTTGAGTCATTCTCTTAATGTTTCCATGCTTATGTTTTTATGCTCTGTGTAATGATGTCAGTATTCACTGCAGTTTAATGATATAGTCTTACACAAATGGCTCAGATTCAATGATATCCTCACAGCGAGCTTTGAAGCTGCTTTAGGAGTTTGAAATTGATGATAAGGGTGTGTCTACAGTATTTTGAATTAAAGGCACAGAAGATTGTGTGTGTGTATGTGTGTGTGTGTGTGTGTGTGTGAGAGAAAGAGAGAGAGCGAGTGAGAGAGAGATAAATGGCTAAAGCAAAAAAATATATATTGCGCTTTTAAAGAACCAGATGCGGCACCACACAGAAGGCCAGAGCAGGTACATAGTGCCCTGCAGCTCGAGTGGATACTCTTAACCACTAACTATATAATTTACTGAACTGATGTCATAAAAAAATAAATGACAAAGTGCACAGCATGCCTTGCAGTGCTATGAAAAAAATGTACCAAGTTCAGGAACAGCATATATATATAAGTATAGCTGCCAATCCAAAGCAGAAATCCATAATAATCTGCCTAATGGTCATTACAGCATGTTTCATATGCACTTGGAATAAAATAAAACATTGCACAGACACAGCAAAAAAAATGTGTGATAAGAGACGTTCCTCAAGGAGAGCATATGCTACTATATATGCTACCCTAATGGGTGACAGATGTAAACACCATAGGACCACAGCCACACTAATGGCATCATGTACAGTTCCCTTGTGTTTTCATGTTTTATCATGATTCCATTTCATTTTTTAAAGATTGCAATTTTAAAATTGCACAATTAAAAGGCTTTTCTGATTGTAAGAGTTAATCGTTTTTGTTATTTATTAATAACGGACACCTCCTCCTTTGGACCTCCCCCTTGTGTTGGCATAAGTGTATGTTTTAAAATTGGCTCCAGGCCAAAAGTAACAACCATATGGCTCCTTTCATAAGCTGGCGGGCCACTTTAAAAAGTGTGGTCCAGTTAATGCAGAATAACTGCTGTGTACAAACTGACTTTGCTGAAAAAGTCTGTATGACTCAATCATTGTTATTCCATTAAGTCATCAATGTAGTTATTGTTATACGTCACCTTGCCCTTTATTACTTTATTGCTTGTCTTCCCAAATAATTATTTCATCAACAGCACAAGCAAAACAAGGGTTTCTGGAATACATGTTCTGCTAAGAAATACTCAATCAAGATATCATGAATGAGTGTGGATTTATTTAGGGACTGTACAAAATTAATAGGACTAGGTTGTCTAAACTTGTGTTTCTTTATTTATTTTTATTTTTTTTTAAACAAGGCCCTCTCCAGCGTAACTAATACCTCTGGACCAACTCCATAACAGAAAATTGCAACACATGCCAGTCTTTATTTTTCATCCAAGAGCTGTCACTGTCACTTGATATAGAACATTAACATCTTTTGACACATTTTGCTTTACTGTCATTCTGCTTTCTGTTAAGATGCAGAATAAAGTAAAGGCGGTACCTGCTATGGGATCATGCCTAATGATGTGCTTAGGAACTAACTTTCAATCACCTAGAAGCCTCTTTCCACTGTCTTACAACACTGACAGCCCTCCCTTCAGCTTTCTGAACCCCACCGCCTCAATAATTTCCATACAGTCCCCTTGGCAACACTGGGCAATTTCACTTTTGTCACTAAAACTGTTTTTTTTCTTTTCTGTGTTCTTCTCTTTTCAGGAAAAAGGAAACATTGCCGTTGTATTTAATGTCGGAACAGATGACATTAACATTGAGGAGACGTCAAAGTTTGTAAATGACGGAAAGTACCATATAGTGAAGTTTACGAGGAGTGGGGGTAATGCCACTCTGCAGGTGGATGACCTGCCAGTCATTGAGCGCTACCCCACAGGTGAGTCACCCACTCTGTCTTTAATTACATCTTCCTGCTTCTAAAAGCCGATAAAATGGCCAAGACATTGTCAAGCCAATGAGTAAAGCCTATCTGTTAGGGTGTTTTTCTGTTGACTTGGCATGTGCTTTAATTGCTTTTTCTTTTTTTCTGTTTCCAGCAGTTGTTAGGAATAATACCAGTGTTGCTGAGTTTTTTTCTCATCTCTGATCTTTATCGCTTAACATGAATCAATGTTGTTAAACAACCCAGGTATATGTAAATAGGTTGAACCCCAGCGCCCCCAGAGTCTAAAATATATAAACTGTATACCGCCCACCCTGTCTGCATGTCTGCATTATTTTCCCCATATACATAAATAATCCACCTACAGTGTATGTTCACAGCGAGGTCAAATCAATAGACCATTTACAGACAAATTACCACTTTTACTGTGGCAAGTAATTGTGTGCCAGTTCAATATTTATTTCTCTGCCAATACAGAAGATTGATTGAATTAAGGCGACGGGATAGACAAACCTGTAATAACACAGTCAAACATAATGATTCTCCGAATTAATCTGTTGCTTATTCAGAATTAGATAGCAGATGATCAGCTACAGTTAACCATGGCAACTCTTATTATTAATCATTTTCACAGCATACACAGCAATTACTCATAGACGGACATAAAGCGTCATTCATTTTCCTTGTCATTATTGTTTTACTACTAATAATAAGCATTTTTATTTGTGTAGCACTTTCCATAAACACAGTTGACATGACAGTAGAGGATAAATTCCCTTTTTACTGGCCTGTGTGATGAGTGTTTAAGTACTGAAACAGTATAATATATGTAATTTGCAGATTATATGGTTGCAGTACCTTTTTCTGGTGCTTTCTTTGTTGGGTGAAAATATGAAAACAACTCAGCAGCACTGTTATGTTTCTGTAGAATGTCACGATGTTTGTAGTATGATGGCTCTCAAAAAGAATTTAAATGCTACTGCTTGTGTTGTTGATATTGTTAACTTTTTAACTGCTTAAAGGCTTTGACAAAACCTATGGAGTATTAAAGGAGATTATATGACTGTACGGTAAAGCTTATATCAACACACCAACATCGCTGCACTAACAAGGGTAGCATTTACTCGACGAGAGCAAAAACTGCACCCCTGAATCCAAAACATTTGTTCGATTACGAGCACGCCTGAAATGACTGTGGGAGACAAATTCAACCTGTCTGTCTCCCCTTTTGCATAATGTTTGGTGACCTTTTAAGCTATGACCAGTGCATTCATCCAAATGAAAGAGGGTTTTATGACTGGGACTCAATCCTCGCTGCTTGCCTCAGGTGGAAAAAGGAAGCTAATGGCTCTTGACATGTTGTGGACATGGCAGAATGCACAGCAGGGTTAAATGCCTGGATGCTCTGATCTCAATCTGCGAAAAACAAACATTCTCAGTCCCTAAGATGCCTGGAATACATACAGATGTCCTGCTTGAAAATTGGATGAAGTTGGTGAAAAAAACTTCCTGGTGGGGTTAATTTAATATTGAGCACTTAAAGATGACGGGATATTTAAGTGTCACTCATGACGGTTTTAATACTGCAGAGGGGAATGTGATGGGGTTCATCTCAATATAAAATTAACCACTTGGTAAAACACTATCACTCAAGATCACTTACATGCAGTAGCTTTTTAAGTTATAATTTATTGGACTATTTAACGCCCGGCAATGAAAACATAGCGCAGTATGTTTGAATTCTTGCTCAATGTGTTGTGAAATTTAGAAAGCTAGATAATAATGTTAGATTAATTCATCTTATGATAAGTGCTGAGTTATAAATGCTGCAGGGGAGAAGTGACCAATCTCATCTCCACCAATCACGCATCAGTGACAATGCCAAGTCCGGCTACCTTATTAGGCTCGTTGCAGACTAATTACATCCAATCACAATTACAGCGCAGTTCCTCCCCTCACCCCCAGCACACAAGGCCATTATTCTCTCAGCTCGCCTGTAGTTTGATTAGTATCCATGTATGCCTCGAACGCACTTATCATAGCAGCCCTCAGCCACTCTTAGGCCACTCACAGAATAACAGTGATTATAATAAGAATAGACAGCAAAGATAAAAATGATGGCTGGAGAGTGAGAATGACAGCGAGTCTGAGATTATATGGGAGGGAGCGATCATTCTCAAAGCAAGGAAATAATTGTTTCACCAGGGCCTATATTGCTGCCCTCGTAATCTCATTAAAAAGTCTCGTACTGCATACTTATGGGCCATTAAAAGTCTTTAACACAATTATTAGGATCTAAAAATGCGAAAGGCACACGCAGACACATCACTAGCCTTCTATTTGTTGTAATTCTGGTTCTCGCTGCTTTATTCTTGCCCCGCTTTCATTCTGCGCCGCACACACACACAAAAGGCTGGGCAGCAACAAAAAAAAAAAAAAATCAGCCCCTTCTCCCGAGTCTTGGCCATGGAAGTAATACCATCACAATGGCGCTGCCAGGCCCGGAGGGTACGACGCAGTATCCTATCGGAGCACCCAATGAACACTCGCTGCACACAAAGATAATGGAGAAGTCCCTGGCCTTATTCTTTTACTGTTATCAGAGCGTGGTGCACTTACAGAGCTCTCTGTCTCTCTCTCCTCTCCCCCTCAGCTCTCGGTTCCCTCTTTTTCTGTCCCTTTTACCTCTTTCCGTCCACCTCTGCCCCTTCTGTCGATCTCGCCCCCTGTCCTGTTTTTTCCACCTTGCGGTGTGGAGTCTGATTTGTGGGCTGGAGGGTTAGCTTTATCCATCAAAGCTCCGTCCTCTCTGCTCTGGTTTCTTCTCTGTTTTATCCATGAGCCCATTCAGCCTATTGTGCAAGCAGTCGTCACTGAGCATGCTTAAAAAATTGGTGCAATGTCTGCCACAGCCAGAGTGGGGAAAAAAGGGAGCAGAATAATAAAATAAATGGGAGATTTGTGTAGGTTTCTCCTTTTTTTTTTTAAATTCCCCCTGCTCCATGAACAGAGGAAGCATTTGCATATTTGTTCATTTAATGTGGCGAGTGTCCAAGTGCTTGTAATGAGATAAAGCTCCCACCTTATCTGACCACTTTATTAACAAAAAAGAAAACAAGTGAGTGAGGGCAAAGCGGGTCAGTTGGGACGGCTCAGCTGAATCGCTGCTGTCTGGTGGAGGAGATAAGCCAGGCTGTCCCATACCAAACCAAATCACCACTCAGCAGCAGTCACAGGCTGCGCTCGCAGGCAGGATGAATGGGCTCTGCTGCTGCATCGAAGCCCAGGGGATAGCATTGTTTAACACTCCGGTGTCCCATAGTGGGGATCAATACACGATCAGACCTTGATTATATCCACACTTAATTAACCTCAGTATAAGGATAGACTTAACGTGCCACAGGGTGCAGAGCCAAACAGATAATACGCTACTGTCTTTGAAAATGGAGCATGTTTTTGCACAAAAGTAAAGGATTTTGGCACAGTGGCATGCCGTGTGTGAGGAGGTGTGTGTGTGTTTACTGTAGGTGTGTGCTCCAGCTCGTCTGACATCGTCTTTCTCCTGGTCTCCTAATTCTACATTAAAAATACAAGACATTAAAACATGTTCATAAACTTTGGCTGTCAAGGAACTAAGCAAGCGTGTTTACAATGAAGTGCACATAAATTAATAATGAATCAATCAAGGAAAATGCCATTGAAATGCACGTTGCTCTTCTTCAGTCGTCCTCCCCGTCCTCCCAACAGCTGTAAACTAACTGGTCTCCAGAGCTCAGTTTGATGCTGACCTCTCCTAAGATGAGGTGTCACAGCAGCAGGAAACAGAGAGGTGACATAACTAACACCCCATGACTGACAAGTGGAGGTGACAGGAATTAACAAAGCCCATGAATGCTCCATGACAACAGCAATTAATGGATTATTCATTAATTTAACACATTCAAAATATAAGTACAGCTCGTGTGTGTGTGTGTGTGTGTGTGTGTGTGTACATGCCTGCTTGTTTGTTTTTTAATTTGTTTGTGTATAATGCTTCAATCGTGCACAGTGCTTAGGAGAATTAGGTGGCGCAGAGCTCCAGGAGCCTTGCATAAGGGAAATACAGTGTGTGTTCAACAGCAGGCAGTATGGTAGACGTTACATAAGCTGAAAGCAACTGGAGGCTGGTGTGCTTCGCATCCACCTACCTGGAGGAAGCTTAGTGATTTTCTAGCTGCAGAATAAATTAAATATATTGTTCAGTAATTCTTAGTTATGACAATACTGCAAAACCAAACAAGCTTTTTGTTTTTAAGGAATAAGTCTGGTGATATGCTATATTGTTCTCAGGCTGAGTGTCCATCTTTCTTCTCTTTTTTTTCTTTTTTTTCTGGCATATAAGTGCTGGCAGGGCACTGGGGAGACCCGTGCTTTTCTGGAAGGTTCAGACATTTTCAACTATAAGGACTTGGAGCAGCTGCACAGAATTCAGAGTAGAGATGCTGGTTGCAGCACTTTTTCTTTAGGTGGCCACATATGCTCTCTGTTCAATGGTAACAATTGAAAAAGCATGATAGTTCTGAACAGACAGCCTGATTAACAAATCCCATGAAATGACCAAAAACAACAACCAATCTTCGTCTGTTCTAATTTACACCTCTGGACCACAGAGCTCTGCTGTCCAAAAACTATTAACACATCTTTGAGCTTCGCTGATGCACTTGATATCATGTTTCTGTCATTGCCATGGACCTGGGCACTGTAGTTTATTTCCCAGAAACCATCCTGTTGCCTTAAATACTCATTGAAGCACCAAACTTGTATTAATCCGCAGCTAAAAAAAGGCCCCAACAAATGCACCACTATAATGCCCAGCTTCTTGGGGAGATCATTTTTGTAACCATTTGTTAAACCTTAACATCCTGGGACACTGTTTCTGAAATATGGCTCTAAATAACAATCAGAGATCCACATCAAATAGCATACATGGTATTCCTGGGTGGCTTTGTTGTAATGCAGAATGTATCTGTCTACGTCAATGTTGAGGGAGAAATGTTCCACTAAATCTCCTTCACAAGCCTTTGTGCTCCAACTGGGCACAATCAACTGCAGCCAAATTCCATGAGCTGTATAGCCAAGCTTTAAACCCTTTTCTGGTAGCTGATCCTCTACAGTAATTCAAGCTGATGCGATTAAAAAATGTCTTTTTATGCGTCTTCTTACCTCTAAGACCTTTCATCAGGCCAACTGTGCATCTGTTACAAGGTTACCTCCTTTCCTTCATGTCTCTGAGGTTCTCTCCCCTCTGAAGCTATTCTCCAACAAATCATTGTTAGCTACCGGATCTTTTATCTGCCAGAACTGAATTAATATAGTTGATGGGACAAACATTGTCAATCTGCCGGAAGAATGGAGCTGACTGAATTCAATCTCTGCAGACAATACCAGGGGAAAGGCACTCGGAGACAGTGCCACTTTGCTGAAAGTCTTCTGTTCTGGCGAGGTTATTGGCCTTGACAAAGGGGTGATGCAGAGTTTGCCCTCATTAATGCCAAAGTGCCCCTCCAATCTTGGAGTGGAGTTTTTCTGTAGTTGCTCTTTCTGTCTACTGACACTTATTTGGCTTATTCACTGAATTCTTTCAGAAAACTACTTTTCTGTTGACTCCAATGTCATCACTGTGTAAAATTTAAACGGTCAAACTCATGACTTTACCTTCTTTATGACTTGTAGCTTTTGTCAAAGCCATTTTATTGAATATTTAACAGTGTGTGTTTCTATTCTGACATTGTCTTCTGACTTTTCTCTGACCAGATGCTCTGAATGTATACTGTGTTAATTGTATTGCAATTAGCTTATCATTTCTTGTCAATTAGGCTATTTATAAATGGGGTGGGCATTTGTAATATGTTAAAGTTAAATTGTCCTTTAAATCATAAAAGGTTGATTCAACAATAAATTCAAATGATGTTCTTTTTGAAAATGTACATATAACTAGTTTAAAAGCCAGTTAAAAAGATGTAGAGGGGAAAGGGGATGGAAATATTTGGGTAAAGATTTTGTAATGTATAATGGCATAAATTTTTGATTTGGGTTGGTTGATAACATAGCTCTATTAACCTAGATGAAACATTTGCGTGCTAGTCAATTAATATAGGCCTAATTTGTTGGATAAAATAAAATAAAATGAGTGAAGTTTTTTTCAAAAAGTGTTTCAGTAAATATTGTTTTTTTTAAATATACAAAACATTTTAAATATAAAAACCTTGTGCAGTTGTATAGCTTCAGCATTAAGTATGAACGTTTAACCTTTGACCTTACAGATTGTAACCACTGAAATGTCTCTTTAAACTTTAAAGGCAACAATGATAACGAACGCCTGGCGATTGCTAGACAGCGAATCCCATACCGACTTGGTCGAGTAGTTGACGAATGGCTACTCGACAAAGGTAAAATCACTGATTAAAATTTCAAATAAAATAATTTGATCATAACCAAGTTGTAGCAATATTTTGTAAATAATAAACCTAAAAAATAAATGTTCAGTAAAACTTTAAAAAATAAAATGATTTGAACAGTTAAATTTAGTTTGTAGTGTTTCATACTTTTCATAATAATGTATTTATTTTTTAGATGTCAGCTGTTTTAATACGTGTTTATTGTCAACCTAAGGTTAAAGGGACTGTAAATATGAATTTAAATCTACTTACTGAAGTAATATCAGCATTGTTAAAATGTCTATAAATTACCGTAGCATTTTGCTGTAAACATCTAAAGGATAAATTTAAAAGTTCTTGTTTAGTCATTCATTAGTTGCCAAGTGTTATTTGAAACACTTTTGAAACGTATATAGTACATATACAGTACGGTACAGTACTTAATGTCATTTGATCTGTTCTGATTAAAATGATAGCTGATAAATAGAGTCAATATCAATTGGCAACAGAATTCTGAGTCCCTTTAACAGACATTGTAAATATGTATAGGGCATTAGATCAAGGAACTGTAATATAAAACAAACTAAGTGCATGCTTTGTTTTTTATAGTTCAATAACTAATTCATATTTTTCACTTAAAATGTGAAATAAGCCCTATCATTTTTATGTTTTTCTCCTTTTTGTTTCTTTTCTGTTTTGCGTTATGAAAGTGCTGTCATAAAATACTTTTGGGTTTTCCATGTGCCCAACCATATCCGCTCTAAGTTTAATTTTCCTTGGTTGCTTTTGCTAAAAGGATGAATAGTTTCAGATTTCCCGAAGTGTGTCCTGCTTCCTGTGAGATTGCACACAAGAAAAGTCCAATTCTCACAGCCTCTTGCCAATTTCGCAGTTGTTTTTATTTCCATGCTTGCTGTACACCAAGTCGGTAAATCCTAAAATTTGAAGGAAAAAAATGCAAGATAACATAAGCGAAGCATAATGAAAATATATGCATTCAGCTTTTGTCAGACAAATGTTTTATTTTTTGTCTTATTTACCAGGCAATTTCCTGCAAACAAATTGTCCTTTTATATTAGTTTCAAGATTATGTTACCTTTTCAAGTAAATTTATTGCACTCCCATAACATTACTTCTGATTAATCTTTTTTTCTTGTTATTTTAGATTGGACTGCCCTTTTAGCAAAGCTGCATTGATTTTCTAAACCCTGTGTTTTTTTTACTTTACATGTTTTTTTTTCTTTTCTTTTCATAGGCATCTCATCATTATAACCTCAATAAATTACCAGGGTTTGCCTCTACAACCCGTAATTTATTGGTCTCATTAGCCACTGGGCAAATAATCTGTCTTTCTGTCTTATTTTTTTCCTGTTCAGTTAAAGTGGCTGAGTCCACAGTTCAACATTCTTGTATATATGTAACATTGTTTTCCCACAGGGCGGCAGCTCACAATCTTCAACAGCCAAACCACTATACAGATTGGGGGCTGGGAGCGAGACCGGAGTCGATCCTTTCAGGGCCAGCTTTCGGGCCTCTACTATAATGGCTTGAAGGTGTTCAACATGGCCGCCGAGGGGGATCCCAACATTAAGATCCAGGGCAGCGTGCGGCTTGTGGGGGAATCGCCTTCCTCTATCACACCGCAGTCAAGCACCACAGCCAATCGCTCGGAGACGTCGACGTCTATCATGGAGATCACCACCACCACGGCGTCCAGCCGGCGAGTCAAACAGACGACACCACGAGAGCCTCAGCAGGTAAGATCATCTTTAAATGATGCTCTTTTAAGTGACTCTCACTCATGTCATTATTGTCACAACTTGATCCATTTTGAAATGCCCACAATGCACAGCTTGACGTTAAGCACATCATGGATTAATATAATACATGCCATCATTATGCTTTTATATAGTGGAGCATTTGCCTTATTTAAATGTGTCATGCCTTTCTTCTCCTTGAATCCTCTGACCTAAAAACTGAAGGAAAATAAGTGCATTGTTCCACCGTTGGGAGAAGCACCACAGGCACACTTTTAAGTGTTTCTCCCCACGCAATCAGATGTAGCACTGTGTGGTGTGTTTGTGTGTGTGCGTGTGTGATAGCCAGAGTGATAACCATCACAGGGGTCCTCCATCATCTTTATCTGTCTTGCGTGAGCGCTGCAGCATCTGCAGGAGCATATTACTTCTCAAATGTCACAATGTGTGACTAAACAATGCAACACAAAACGTTCGTCCTATCAAATGAAATGGTGATCAGACCGTCCTCCTGCAGTCCTCGCCAAGAACAGAAGACACAAAACCACTTTAAAAATGTCTTTATCCATGAGAATCAAATTTTCAGTCTCAGTATAACTGCTTAGTCCAGGAGGTTCTCAAAATGTCAATGTGAATTTAAGAGGTTTCTTTATTTACCTGCATTATTACATCAGGAATTAGCAACAAACATGCTGAGAGAACTTCATTACAATCTAGGAATACCTGAGCACTAAACAGAAGATGAGATTGACTCATTTAGGTCACAAAGCAAGATAGTTTTCGTGTTTTGTTATCACAACAAAGAGAATAGTCGGAATGTAGGATATTACTTCATGTATTGTTGGTACAAAACGAAAAAAAGGAGCATCATTGCTCACAGGGAATTCCCAGCGTGTACAAACAAATCAAAAAGTGACCTCATTGATAATCAAGAAACATGTGCTTTAATTGTTATGGAGGCAAAGCTGCTCTGCATTCAAAACTGTAGAGTGTTTGTTTAAAGCCCTGATTGGAAGCTGGTGATATGTGATTGAAACCATACAAATACTGACAGTTATACATGCAGAGAGAGCAAATACAAAGTTAAAATGTGTGTCGAGATTTTGAATATTTGGCCAGTCAGTTGCAGGAAAAGGATACACAGTAGCTTAAATCAAGCGTAATCATATACTAAAATGACCCTTTAATCAGAGCTTAATCAGCTTTTACAAATATAGTTAAAAATCATTTTGGATTTAACTCGTTTTGAATTAATCGGATTGGGTAAAGGAAGATTATAGCATCTCCAGGAGGGGGTGGGTTTGACTTCACATTCAAAAATATACACACAATCAAATTTATTTGATTTTAATTCCTTTTTGACAGATTTTAAAACTTTCTCTGCCATTACAGTTTTACTGAGACAACAGATCACGCTCACATGTCTCAGGCCAATTCAAGGATTTTGCAATGTGCGATGCAATGCTGCTTGATTAGCTTCATTGTTCAGATGCAAGTTGTTCGTTAAACCCATTTAAATATTTATTTTCACATTGTTGCCTCTGAATAAAATGAGAGCATAAAAAAGCCTTGAATGTTGATGTCTCTGTGAGGTCAGGCTTGAACTTTTGTATGGAGCTTTTTAAAAAGCTCGACTTTATTCAAAGCAAAACAAAATGTCAAGTTTTTCTTTCAATTAAGGAGACTGTTGAACCTCCGGCTCGTATAATAAAAATGACAAACTCCCACAGATAATTCGCACCTAGTTTTCAGCTAAGCTGCAGTAAAGACCTCACATTATTGGCCGTCCCCTCACTCTCTCTCTCTGACCATCCTCACAGTTTTTTGTAAGGGTCTGCAGTTGCTGACAAATAATACAATCATAAATATTGATCCAGTGAAATGGTTTTCTCTCAGACTCAGCATGGTTCCTGAACCATTGCAGGAGCATGTAATGCAGTCGAAATATCACACAATAGACTATAATTATATCCAAGCTACATGTGGTGTTATAAATTGCCACCAAGGAACCAAGAGATTGGCAGAAAGGAACAGGCTTGATAAGATGGATGCTTGCCTTTTGCAGGCCTTTTCATGTGGGGAGAAATAAAGTGATACAAATGACCGTGACAATTTAAAAATGCAGTGTATTACAGAGATATTTATTAATATACGCGCAACATATTTTCTGCTTTATATATGATCTGATGTTTGGATATCTGACATTATACTCTTATGCTAACCAGATTGAGCATGAATAATAAAATCAATAACAGTTTACCACGTTGCAATCGTGTGTACAGCTATTGGTTTTGATGTTTGCAGTAGTCTTAAAGCCCCCTTTCCTCTCGTCAAAAAACCCACAAACACCCACTAGCATCTGGCTTTTGTCTGGAGTGGGAAAGGTTACAATCAGCATTCATTCTTGGGATAAATGACTTTACAGTAGTCACAGGTAATTTATTGGCTCCAGCTCTGATTGGCTCTAACCGGCAGTGATTGAATGTAATGGCACGCCCCCACAAAGTCCGTCCATCTCTGTCCAAGCAGCGCCTGAACTTTATTCCAAATCATTTGGCACAGAGTTTGTGAGAGAGACTAAATAATGAACAAATTTTTAAAAAGAAGTAACATTTTCACTGGCCTATATAGTGCTTTCTGGGGTTCAGCCAAATACTCAGACCGTAAGAATATTGTTCTTTTTACAAGTACGAGCATCATCCGAGTAAAATGTGTCAATATCTGTACTTGAAGGTAAAATCCTCATATGAATCAATTAATCTCTTGTGATCAAACATGACCTGAAGCTCAATTAGACTGTTTAGTAAATAGTTTTCTCATAAATAATTAATATAGCAACTTCTGATCAACTGTATCATTTTCAGGTTTGAATGACAACCACTGGTTATGGCCCCACCCACTTCTGGGTCAAACAGCACTGATTCCAATTTCAGACTGATACAGATAATGGTTTACTCGTTCATACCTGCTGCTCTCAACTTTTGTGCACGTGACTAATCAGTAACAGAAAGGCATTATCTGCAGAGCCTTGTACACGGCTCTGGTTTTCTGTCAATAGAAAAAGAGTTTATCCCCTATCTATTTTCAGCAGTTTTCCCACATTAAAATAAACCTGCATTTATGTGCTTATTTTGGTCGAAAAAGGATTTTCAATGTACCAATCAATGCTAAAGTTTTTTTACGGACTCTACTTGTGCCTATTGTTTTAAAACCGTGTGGTGTATCAGCAAAGCTTCAGGCAGGTTAGTGGTTTTACTGTGATGATTTGTTTATTTATATATTTTTGCAAAACTAATTTAGAGATGTTTTACAGTTAAGTTATATGGCGTTGCAACCTCACCTTTCAAGTGGAATATAAAGGCTTGGAGAGAGGAGAGTAGTCAAGGCTAACTGTTGGTTTAGGTGTTATCTAATGCATTCATACAGAAAGAAAGGTCATTGGATTAAAGAGTGGCTCTGCGATGGAGGCGGAGAGATGAATGAGGCATGCAGAAACGTGTGCATTGGGAGATGTCAATGCGTTCAGTGTGATTCAACGTGACGACCTTCCCATGGAGAGCTCCCATGGTAGGACATTACTGTCTCAGGACACTACACTTAGAAAGACATCGTGTCTGGCCTCTGTAAAAAGAGATGGTGCATTCACTGTCCTTTCCCTCAAATAGTCAGCATTTTAATCATTGTCCAGCTGTTCCATCTCCACTGTGATGGCGAATGCAATTCAGTGAATGCTTTTACATCCTGAGAGCCTTAAATTACTGGGACATGTACATTTTTAGTATGGCTGGCCCCAGTGGAGATAGAATGGCTAACACTGGCGGCAGCAGTATCAGCTTCCAACTATTGAGGCTTGGTAAAAGTGGTGCTCCGGAAAATGTAGATAAGGCTGTCAAAGAGCACTACTGGATCAGAAATACTGAGAAAAATAGATCTTTGAGCCTTTATAGGGCTGTCTAGCAAGGAGAGTTAATGGTCAAGGCACTTTGGTAATAACTAAACACACATATATCTAATTGAATTTACTTGTAAGTGCCTATTGCTTTCAGTATCAGTACTCTAAGCATCTGTAATCATATTTTCATCACAGTGGATTACATGACTTCAATGAAGTAAGAAAGGTTTTGCTCACAGTGATGAACCCACAGTGCTACTTGCAAATCGGCAACTGTGACGTGCTAGTAAACACGTGGAGCATTTAGCAGTTAATGAGCCAGACATTTCCTGCAGGGATTGGTGGAGACCAAAACTGAGCTAGAGGACAGCGAATACTGGACCTACTATAATCAGGTAATCAGAAAAACAAGACAGCTTATATGGATTTGGAATAATTATGAGAGTTTATATGGATCTGGAAAGGATTGTAGGCCTCTATCCATATTGCGTTGCTAGATTAGAGCTATTTTGAAAATGTTTTTGCTGGCTGACACTTACACAACGTAACCATGATATGTTCAATGCAGGGTTGGGTACCAAAGTCTGTAGTATTAAAACTACTGATCAAATGATTTTAGTGCTATAGATTACCGATTCAAGTTAAATCCATTGTTGCTAAATGTTAGTACCTTAGAGTGCATCTTGGTAAAAAAGGCGGAAACGATGCGAAAGTGCTGCAAAGCAGCCCAAAGCCTGGAAGCCAGCCACAGAGCTGTGGGACTGGCAAAAAAGTTCTGCAGAGCTGCCACTTTCAACTTCAGACAGGAGGCACAAGTGCCCCGGAGCCGGGAAGCCAGCCACAGAACTATGGGGCTGCTCAGTCGGCGTCCCAGCAAGCCAGAACTATTGCTGCAGCACCCATCTGCCAGGATAGTTTGAGTGTCTGGCCTGTTTTCGTTTCTATATTATTTATGTTATAGAACAGTATCACTGCTTGAAAAGCATACATGTACACACATACACAAGCAGATAAAGACAAAAATTAGCTCCATGTGTGATAAGAAAATGGCAGAGGAACATAATAGCTCTTCAGCTCTTTAGTCTGTTACGTCACTCGTGCAGCATGTTCAATAACTGCATTTTTGTTATTACAAAGAAAGTGCAGTACAAGAAAAATGTACCACTGGGTGCTGAAACCAAATTACATATACCAGTTTAAATATGAACAGTACCCAACACTTGTTCAAGTGTAGTTTTATATAAAAGGCGAGGTTAGCTAGTTGCCCATCGAAAAATGCGATTAAATACGTTTATACATCACGCCTAAGTGCAAGGCTGAGTTATCATAAAAATTTAAAGGTCTTATAAACAGAGTAAATAGGGAGTTTGATATAAAAATGCATATACTCATAAATAATATGTTTGACATACATGTGACAGAAACCAAGACATAACTGAACAGAAGAAACAAACTTATAATAATAATATAAGAATATAAGAATAATTTTTTCTCCACTGTGTCCACCAGAGATCGTCAGTAAACTGGTGTCCACAGGGATTGTAATTTTGAAGAATAATGAATGAGACAGAGCTTTACACAATAATATTAGTCATCAGTTTTTCTTACAAATATACATAACCGCTAGCCTCTGAAAGCTGATTACTCTTGATACATGCCTTCAGGAAGTTAAACAAGTTTGCCGCCAACAGTAATGTCTCGCTATGCACACATGGTCAAAACGCCAGCACAATTAAATCTCTCAGACAGTGACACTGACTCTGTAGATTTAGAGTATGTCTTCCTGCACCAGCCCACGTATCTCCTACAGGGTAAAGTCAGTGCTAATCATCATTAGTATAATGATTTTGAGGGGTCTGTGGGGACTCTGGCCTCTCAGGTGCCCCATCAAAAAGTTCTCTAACTGCCCGACTGGGGTTCTATTGTTATTGAATACTGTGGGCTTTGGCTTATGGGTAACATTACATTAATGTCATTCTTCTCAAACCACTAGGTGTCCACTCAGGCTTTATTAATAAAGAATATTATCATCTTTGTGCACACTGGTCTAATCAGGAAAGAAATGCACCATGGGAAAAAAGCTGATGAGTCAGAAGTGTTATTTTAAAAGTGATTAGAATTCCCCTTTGCTTAAGGGATAATTGGATTGATTCAAATCCAGGACTTGCAGCCCACTCATATACAGAGATAGCGAATAAGAGTGAGACCTAGCCTTGATGTTACCTTTTTGTTACCTATACTTTGGATGTCTTTTTTCATGCCGAGTATTCTCTACTGTGGCTTTTTTTCTGCTGTGTGCTTCCTGCCCTGTGTGGGGGAGGTAGCTTACTGTATGGGCCTGACTGTCGTGTCATAATGAAGTGTCTGCTCCCTGTAGCGGTGCCCGGCGACATCCAATTAAACCACAATGCACTTGTGTATGTATACACAAACAATGGGCCAGCTACTATACACATTCACCAAGAAGTGCAACTCTCTTCTCTGGCCTACTGATGTGTTTTGGGCTATTGCTACCTCTGCTTCATTTATTTATTGTTCGGGAAAATGAGTACTTCCCCCAAGTAAACTTTCTTTGTGTTAACCGGATACAAATTTGAGATATACAGTACTGTAAAAGAAAACTGCCAACTTACACATGTCTAATGGCCACACTCGCTGCCAATGACCAGACACTATCAGCATAACAGTGACCTAGCTTGTGTTAATCTTTCAATTTTTCAATTCAGTGTAACAGGCTTCATTGGCAGGACTTTGATTACTGCACTAAATTGTAGCTGTTCTTTGTAATTACCAAAGCACAATTACAACTGCATTTTATTTATATATATATATACTGTCTCCATTGACCTTCGCCACTCATTTTAGTTAGATGTGTTTGATAGCGCTATCTTTTTTTTTGCAGGCATTGTACTTTACTTTTTCATATTAGGTAACATTTGACTGCAAATGTGCAATCATTGTAATACCTACATTAAACTGGTGATAGACAAGTTTTAGCTTTAATGTGTCATTATGAAGTAAATGTTGATTGCCCAATGTAATGGCTAATAGAATAATGGCACCATCTGCGTTTAGATTGCCTCCCTGTAAACATCACTTTCACTGTGTAATTCTATCTGCCACCGGGTGCGATCTCCCAGGAAAATTAAAACTGTCTGGCGATCTAGTCAGGCAGGCAGCCTAGAAGCATTTCTATTTACTTTCATGTCTTCATTATAGACTAAATTAATGAGTAAAAATGCTTTTGTTCTATGTTGTTGGTAGTTGTTACTAAGGCGTATGGAAAGTGCTCCGGTTGTCTTGAGCCAACAGTTAGACTACTTGAAAACACAAGTGGAGAAAAAGTTATCTGTTCTCACCTTAAATAACTAAACACATGGAAGCCAGAGCCAATTCAGCAACATAAAGTATGTTGCAGCTTTCTGAAGAGCTGCGGACAAAATGAAAGAAAATGTCAAGCTAAAGCAAGAGGGCATTTAACACCAGATGATGCTTAATCAAAACCACTCAAGGGTAAGAGATAGCGTGCTATGTAGCTGTTACTGTACCCTCCCAGCAAAAAAAAAAAAAAAAAGCTGAAAGCTTGCTATCTTGTTGAGCCATTGAGAGCTCTTGACAGTGATAGATCCTCACCTGCATGCTCTGTATTATCAACCCTGGCCAGCGCACATACAGTGTATAAATCTCACGAGCCATCATAGTGTGAGGCTGCCATCCACCAAAAGTCCTGTCTGCAGGAACATCAGCTGAAGTTATTAGCTCGAGCATCAAGGAGAGACACAAGGAAAGAAAACTTAAGGAGATGAATGCTGTATGATTATAGTATGCTGTAGATACAGGAATGTCACAGAATTGTAGTAATGTATTAATATGCAAAACACAAAATATGGCATTTAGCATCAAACAGCCGTTTTCTTTTTTTTTGATAATAGTCATGCTTAAAACGATTTTTTTCTGTTTTATAGTATCATTAGTAAGTACTCAATGACATGGCTAAATTTAGCGCTGAATGTGGCAGACCCAATAGAGTCGGTCTTTTTTCTCTTCTCAATATCTTTGCAATACAATAGTGTACTTTTTATGTAACCTCTCAGAATGGTTTTAAAAAACTAAATTTAAATCATCTAAATTAAATCACGCTGCTCTGAGATAGACACAGCAATTCGATGACATAAGTGCTAAGATCAGCATGCTAGCATGCCAACATTTACAGTGCTTACTTACTGATGCTTAGGAGGTAATATTCACAAGATTCATCATCAATTCAATATTTGCTACTTAGTGCTTAACACAAACTGTAGCTCAGACTAATGAAAATGTCATAGGTTTGCAGGTATTTAGTCAAAACCCAAAGTACTCGATAGAATTATATTTCTAATGGTTTGTGCAACATTAATAAAATGTATACTCAAGGAACCTTGAATATCTATAGGATATTTCATAACAGTCCATCGATTAGTCAAGATGTTTCTCGTAATACCAAGAATGTCAGCCAAAGTCAGGCTACAATGTCTGTCAACAATGACTGTCAGTAAAAACGTCTGTGCCAACTGACACATTAGAGGTCAAGCAATTTCCCCGAAGAAGTTAAAACTTTGACCTGCTGGTGGTGCTAACGAAAAAGTCAAAGAATCATGAAAGTCATTAGGATATCTGCTCTTATGGAAAATAAGACAACTGTCAATTTTTCAGGGGTATAGGAAGCATTGTCTCATATATGGCCAATGTGGTACCTCTTAAACACAACAGTAATCTTTGACCTCATCTGACACTTCATGCTTGGCATGTTTCTTTCATAGCGCAATTTTTGTTTTATTGCTTGTTGCTTGTGGAAATTCAAGAAATGCAGATTATAGCCCGTCCCTGCAGAGAATGAATGGCCACTGTGTCACATCACTGCCACCAAATAGCCAATTGGCCTCACCATTTCTGAATTAACCCTAGGTGAGGTGGGTGTAATGGTCGTTCAGGGGAAGTGAGGAACATTCAAAACACATTGTGTCGGCCATTTCATTTGCACTCACAGCACACGGTTCAGTTCCGGCTGAACTGCCTTGTAGTGGCTCTGTTTGTCTTGGTCCCTGAGACGGGGGGCAGAAACCTGGCCTCTCTATAATTCACTGGGATAATCGAAGATTTGACATGCTGCACTGCTACACCTTCAGTGCAGTGTTTGGGCAGCCTCCCTAGCTGGCTCTTACAAACACACTATAATAAACTTAGTGTCACGGTAATCTTGTGGTGAAAAATCTTCTGCAACTTAGTATCCAGTAACTGCTCAGTCTGCATCTCTTCTTTAATAATCATCCATGCACCATGTCTCTTTATTGTGTCTGGTTCCACCTTTAGGCAATGTTGTGATTGTCTTGATACTGGTAGGGATTATTGTTTTACAAGCTAAGGCTGCAATAAGTCTGCACAGCCTAGATTTAATACTAATCCTGCATGCATCAATACTCAGACCTGAGACTTATCTTGGGTATTAAGCACTCCTCAGGCAACTGCACACATGCAGTGCAGGTTCTTTAATTGTGCCACATGATATGATACTTGGATATGAGCTTAAGGATGATTCCGCCTTCATTTAGTTCAACATCTACTGTTACATTTCAACACTGCGCTTTCCAAATAAATTGGAATAAGATCAAGTCACCATCGAAACAAATCTAAAACTGTCATCCGATAAAAGAACAATCCCGCAGCTTTATTTTCTAGTTCTACCTGTTGTTAATGAACTTGAAATCATACATGCAGAGTCGACACCTATGAAAAGCCAGTTTTTACTATGTAGAGCATGATCAGACTGATTGGCACCACTCTGTGAAAGTAATTTCAAATCAGGTCACTTTTCACTTGTGCCACAGTTTTTTTGTGGCTCTTTTTCTCCGTAGAATATTAACAACCCATAACCTTGAGCTTGCCATATTGTGAAGTTGTAAGAAGCCCTATATTCATGGTCTAGGTTATCCCTTGTTTTTTTCATTGTGATTTACAAAGAAAGTTCCAAAATATATGTCAGCAAGAAAGGCAAAACCGGGACAACGTCGCCATTTTTATGCTCTGTGTGGTAGGCGATTGCAGTTCAGTTCTGAGACAGACAGCAATGGAAAAATTAACACTAATGCATAATTTCTTTTACATTTACATGTGATGACTTTTAAATGTCAGTATGGTGAAGTTAATTGAGGGGTCCCACCTGCTGTAGGAGGTCGACAGAACAGAGGAAAAGCATCACAGCTCTCTCCCCATAGACCAGTTCTTCACAGTCAGGTGCGTCCCTTGGGACAGGTCTCTGCCCTGCAGGATGCACCGACAGCTGCCAATTCAGCTCCCACTCTGCTCCATACCATCAAAAAGTGGCTGCTCCATTCCCTACTGAAAAGGAGGGCACACAGGTGGCACTTTCTGAAAAATAAAATAGTATATAGTGCATGAACGATTGGCCAGGCTGCCTCACTACTTCCTGGAAAAATAGCTCACTGCTGGAAATGAAACACAATTTGGAGAGTGCCAACACTACCCAAATGTCACTGGAGAATGTAATTAAGCTAGTAAGGAACTGTCTTTGTGGACAAATGCATAACAACTTCTTCCCCCAGAATACCTGTAACCTGAGTTTAGTTTCAGCTCTTGAACAGTGTCTAGATTTAAGTACAGGAACTTGCCTCTGAAACAAAAGCAAAGCCTGTGACAACAGGTCACAGACTAGAGTAACCTGTTCATAGTTTGGATAACCTTGTCCTAAAAATCCCCCGAACAGTCGTAGTTTTTAGAACCTTGTTTAAGGGACTTTTTTTAGCTCCAATTTCAGAGTAGTTTCTCCCTCTGCACAAGAGCAACCATGAGTGAGGTGAGTTTGCATTGGTCAAACACAGCCAATGCAGCAAGGCAGGAGCCATTTGTTAAAATGTGTTAGCTGTGCATACAACACAAAACACAAACAACAGCTTGTAATGAAAACAAAAGGAAGAAAACAAAGACAAATGGACAAATAGTGATGTCTAAGTTTTACTGAGCATATGCAACAGTGGAAATAAGAAAACACACTTTTGACTTGTTGTGTGTGTTCCTATGAGCAATACAAAGGGGAAAGAAAACCCTTGAAGATATTTCGTTCTCGAGAGGAGCTCCCCGATGGGCAGTTCCTCTCAGGGAGTCCCCAAAACTGTTTGGCCCCAAAATGCCTAATGACTACACCTTGTTGAGTTAGTCGTAGTCAGCCTTTTAAACTTGCTGCTCTTCCAGTTGCCTGTCATACAAGATTAGCCATTCTGGTATCTCACGCCTGTCCTCTCTAACAGTGAGAAAGTCATCAGTTTACTTATTTAATTTCGCCAATATATTAAACACAGACTGCTCAAAATAGTACAGCATGTTGTTTTTGATTGACAGGCATACACTCGCTTAGTCGAAAGTCACTTTTCTCGTTAACTAATGGAAAAAATGCGAGCGTTTAACGACAAAGCGAGAACAGTATTCTGAATAGGTGGCAGTTAAAATGAATGTTCCTGTTCATTTTATTGCAGAATGAAAAGCATAGGTTTTCTTTGTTTGTTCATTTCATGGCATTGGGATTTGTACCCATCTGTGTTTGTGCTGGTGTCAGCCATGTGATCACCGCTCATAAACACACTGCACTCAACGCTGAATTTCATGACGGATGGGTTTTTTCAAGGTGGCTTTTATTGCTTTTTGTTTTTATTGGAAAGTCATAGAGTCAGAGGAAAGATACCAGGCTGTTGAGGGTAAATGGTATGTAATTTGGCCACCAGTGAACTCAGATGACGGTTAAATGAAATGCTGCCCATCTCCAGCAGATGTGGAAATGGCCCTCATGGACTCTATTAAAATGAATCTATCATGAAATAAGTCAAATGATTTTTTTGAAATAGTGGTAGGTACATCCTATATCAAACATTTTCATAATGTCTTTTTCTTCTCTTTATATTGATATCCTCCTTTTGTGGTGGGAACATATTTGATAAGATAGATATTTTTGCTTGGATTAACTTCAATAAGTGTAGGTGATGAAATAGATTGAGTTGCTAACATTCTGATCTTTTGCTTTTAAAGTCCAATTTATTAAAAAAAAAAACATAAAGTAGTTAAATGTTTTGAATTGAATACATTCTCCTCTGAAGAATTACTGACCATTCATCAAAGCTAGCACTTCTTTCACGATTACCTTGAAAATCAGCCAGCCCCTACCCTAATTTTCCTTGTTCCACTTGATAACATGATCAAATCAGATTTAATCAGAGCCGGGTTTTTTAACTAATAATTGTAATGTGTAATTCCTGCACTGAGTGGAGCCTAAATAGGAAATTACTGATCTGCAGAGATGATTTTACATGCTTTTTCTCTCTGGTCTCCTTTTTGTATGAAAAGAAATTGCTCTTAACATTCAAACTATGTGGAGCTGCTTTCCTCAATTCATCTAGATGCAGATGTTATTGTTGGATGAAAACCAGGCATCCTTTTTTTTTCCAACTTCCACCTCTGTGAACTCACCAATTAAAAAACATGCACAACAAACTTAGAGGTTGCCAAGGAAACACACAATGTTTAACATAGGGTATACTGTATACTACTTCTCTGACATACAGTAGTACAAAAACTGATGCTTACATACCATATCATTTGCTTAATATACTGTATTTGACAAAAATGTATTTAGACAGAGAAACTCATTTATTTTATTTTCAAAGTGAGACTTTTTACACATTCTTATTTTGTTTAACAAAAATATCTGCATCCCTTTGAAGGAGCAGTGTGTACATATTAAGGGGTATTTAGTGGCAAAGAGAGGTTAGGATTGCAGATTTCAAGCAGCTGAAATTTATCCTGGTTTTTTTCCTTCAGTGATCATTGTTAAGAAGATTTTACCAAAAGCTGCTTTACCTGCAGAGGTCTCTTCCTTCCCAAAACAAATTGAACAGGTGATTTCACAGATAAAAACACTTAAAGCGGTTTCATATTTAAAAAAATCAGTGTTTTTATGTCATTCTCATCCAAAGGGACTGCAAACTATGGTGGCCAATGTAAAATCATAAATGTCCTTATTCAGAGCAAGAGTCTGGTTTGTCTACTTAGGCTACTGCAGACACATTGTAGTGCAACTTGGCGATCTACATAGATGAGGACTCAGTCCTCAGGTAGATATAAACAGCTCATTCTAAAGTTATGAAAATGACTTTTATGTGATAAAATACTGAAGAAAACATACTTAATGATTATTTTTCATTCCATTGCCAATATATCCTCCTAAATCCTGCCCCCTGGACCTTTTAGGGTTATAGTAAGTCATAAGGATAATTGTGTAATACCGTTAACTGTGATATTTTCTCAGGCAGTTATTGTACTGTGAAAACATACTATTGGATTTGTAGTTTCACATTAACAGGGAGAAGGATTCAGTTGTGTTCAGTGAGTCTTATGTCATTCAGGATAGTAAATCTAACTGTCTTATGGACTTCGAGACATACTGCAGTGTTTAACTTGAGTGTCGGTGCCCTGTGAGGTTGTAGTGCCTTCAATTATTCACGGAAAGAAAACATCCTCGGGATAAGATTTCCCCTGCAATGCAGATGTATGAGACTGACCATCATGCTTCTGAGATCCTGCAAGCTTGAGAAAAAAAAAGAGCGATAGCTATCAAATGGCTCCCTTCACTGACAGGTGCACCATTAATTTTTTCCATTTTATTATATTCATTGTCATATATTCCCTTATGAAAAGCCCTGGTGTCACCACATATCCAAGCTTAAGAAAGCAAGAAGAAAATGAGTGGATAATTCAATGGTTGCATGTGTAACAATCATCAGATGAGAGCAGAAACCAGTTGAATTGCAGCATATGTAGATGGACAGCTCACTTGTGCAGCTCTTGTGTGTCTTTCTGACCTCCCCACCTTGCCCTGAAAGTGAGGTGCGTTGTTCAAGGTGGTCCTGGTGTGAGCTGCCCGAGGCCTCGGTCATGGGTTTGTGCCCACCCAGTGCTGACAGATGGCAAAGGAGGTAACGCCGTAGACCCGCAGTGGCCCCAGGCCCGCGGCGTTCACTCCCAGCGACAGACCCTATCCATCATCTCAGCCTCACCAGGGGCCATTATGCAGGCTGCCCTTCAACATTGTGCTGTACACATAGAGTCCATGTGACGCACTGGATCCAGTCCACCTTGGCAGGAGTAGACACATACATGTCAGCGTGTGCTGACGTGCGTTCACATGATTTGATGAATGCTTGATGAGTGTTTGATAAATGCTTGTCTGCAGCAGGTACATGATCTGAACGTTAGCTAGCTGAGGCCCCAGGACGTCTTGTCTCCCTTTGGTGCTTTATTTTCTGTTTGTTTTAAAGGTTTTCTAAAATTGTTCCAGCCAAGTACATCATCCACACTGCCATTATTAAGATAGGCAACAAAGAAGCATCTTTGTTGTTACAGGTTTCACATTACTGGCAGCATTACAGAGGACTGCAGATTGTCCCACTAAGTCTGTTTGGATGACAAAAATGAAACCTACGCACTGTGAATGCTGTCTCTGTTGTTTTATAAAGTGTTGGATTGTGCGTGGAGCAGATACTGACACTGACAGCTTTACAGCATGTTTTATAGACCATATTGTTGTCTCTCAGGACATTTGCTGTTATGATTTGTAGAAACACAAAGTAGTACGGGGCCAACTGTTGAACATAAGATACAATTTGTCCTGCAGTGCATTGCTCCCACCTGCAAGATTCTGTGATCAGCTGGTTTATACATCACATTCATGAACCTGAGCTCCGTGCCAACTGCTCATTGAGCTGTGCCGAGCACTCTCAATTTTTAAAAGTGGTTTTCTCAAAAGCGGGTAGAAAGTCTCAGGCACAAACTGGCTTATGGGTCTAAAAGCTTTTTTTATTTTTTTTTTATAATACATGCAATGCCTGTCACATTTAACATTTTAGTTCTTGTCCAGAAATGATACATTTTAGTTCTTGTCCAGAAATGATATCATTGTTTTGTCAGATAAAACCTGTACTTTATTCCTTCAGTTGTGGAAAAGAAAATGTAATTGGTTGCAAAGTAAACTTGAAGATCTGGATTTGTGGGGTGTAAATCTGTTTATCTATCAAATTTTCTGTAACTTAAGTTTCATGCCAGCATAGTAATTGAGTCTACGGCTACTAAGAGCCTTAGATTAGGATCGTACCGTACAGATGTCACGATGGCTGGTCGTGTTCAGGGAGCAGCTATCTTGATCTGATGTTGAACACCAGATCAGTACTATAAAGGTGAATTCAGGGATGGGAGGGAGGATAATATAAAGTAACATCATTACCGGATAGATTTAATTAAGGTAAAACAAATTCCAGGAGGTACAGAAATGAAATAAAAGCATCCACATGCCAGCAAATGAAGCCTCTTAGTTTGTTAGGCAGGTGGACAAGAGAAAGAGAGTAATGGAGAAACAGCCTTGGGAAAGGAATGTAACTCAATCACGCCAACAAGTGCTTACATGAATCTAAATTTATTTAATGAATAGTTGGTCTTTTTGAGAAACATTTTCTTTCTTGCCAGGAGTTAGATGTTCAGTTCTTATGACTGAACAGAAGCTACAGCCAGTAAGCTTAGCCTCGCACAAAGACTGGAAACAGCCAGGCGGGCTCTGTTCAAGGGTAACAGACATGTAAAGCTCACTTGTTAACACATGTACTTGTTTGTTTATTCTGTACAAAACCACAAAAAGGGCATGTTTTGGAATTCTGAGGTTGCCATTTACCCAGTAGAGACTCTAAAGAGCAACTGTGTTTACACTTAGGCTTTTGTATGGATTTAAACTACGAATTTAAACTGTTGAATAGTTCATTTGTGAGCTGCAGAATTTCTGGTATAGGTGGATTTAGTTTCCGTCCAGCAGAGCCAGGCTAGCTGTGTTCTCTTTTTTTCCAGTCTCTGTGCTAAGCTAAGTTAATGTGAAGGCGGGCCCTTGTTTCATATTTAGCATAAAGACGTGAAAGTGGCATCAGTGTTCTCCTCGTACTCGTGGCAGGAAAGCAAAAAATGCGATACGTGTAATAACTGTCAGTGTTTACATGCCATGACAACAAAACATGCTCAGTTTTATAGGAATACTTTACGCCCCAAATCACCACTTGTATATGCCGGTAAAAGAAGAATCCAAAAACAGTAAATATTCTTGATGAATTGAAGTCCTAGGCAGCTGCGCTTAACAACAGCAAAACTATACTAAAACAATAGTTTACAAACTCCCACACAGCTCGTGCAGTATGATCTAAGTCTCATTTATCCAGTTGTATGTTTACTACTTCCTAAGAAGACAACCCTTTCCCACCGGGAACTGAACGGAAAGTGAAACATATCTTTGCTCTCTTCAAAGCCAGACTCAGTTGACAAAACAGGCATTTTACCTCGCTGAACACGGGAGCTGTTGGTCTCCCTGCTCTCCCTGAACACCACGTTTCTTCTCACTCTTTTTGGATTCTTTGTTCACCACAGGCATGAGAGAGTTTTCTTCACAAATTCGGTGTAACATGGGTTGAATAACTGATATACAAACAGCCATCTGGGGGATGAAGAAATCCTTTCAATCTTAAACATGCGTATTATCCGAAGTTGTAGATTTATTCCTTTAAAGCTACATAAGATTTTTTTTTAAAAAAACAAAGCATCTTTTATGCAAGTTCAAGCTGAATAACAAGTCAAAGGAAAAAAACTGAAAAAAACATTATCTATGAATAAATAAATAAAAACAGGTCCAGTCAAAAATTGAACAACATCACAGCACTGCCACAAGGATGGATTAGTGATGAAAAATCAATTTTGCTTTAGAGACTCAATAAATGCTGCTGATTTAGGCTTTCCATTTTAAAGTTTTTTTTTCATGATTTTAACCCTACATTTGTAACACTGTGCTTTTGTTCCATCTCTGCTGAACGAAAGCATTGCTCATTAGTTTACAGCAGTCGGTCCCTTTGTGAATGACACATCCAGACCTGCAGGACAGGAATCTGATTATGATGACGCTCTGTGGGAGCCACAGGCGACCCGGTCTGCGGTTGTAGGGCAAAGCTTCTCTTCCTCTTTCCTCATGTCATGTTTTTGCAAAAGTTACACCTGGGAATTAGTCCTGTGTATATTCATCTCAGCAGTGATGGCATCTATATTAGGATGACAAATTTGTTCCTGTCACCTGATGAGGGACTGGGACTGCATGTCAAGACGCAGGTAAAGTCAGGAAGACAGTGATTTGTGGCCACGCTGCATATCTCCTCCTCTACCGCTCTCTCTTTCTCAAAAAACACACGCAGACACATGCTTAGATTTGTCATCTATTTTAAGATTTTGAGGGAAAGGAGCAAAAAAAAAAAAAAAAGAAGAAGAATTACACAGACGCTTTGGATTGAACCGAACAATTTCCCCAAAATGACAAGTGTTTGTATGTTAGCATTTAGATAGAAAGCGCCGTGATTACAAGCCATTCTCGGGTAATTGTTATTCCTCCCTTACTCCCCAGCTTATCCTTAGTGTATGATATTCCTCCAGGGCAGCTCTCTGCTCTCAGGCCAGATTACTACCAAGGCAAGCTACAGACACGCACAGAGCTCCAGATTCGATTTCAGATAACGAAAATATCAGGGCATCCAGAGGGGAAAATGCTTCAATGCAGACAGATTTCATTTATCTGAGAAGTGTGAATGCAGGGATAAGGGGGTGGGACAAAGTCGACCATGTAATATATACTATAATATACTTCTGTGGAGCAGTGTTTATGCAAAGGCAGAACAGAGAAGAAATGAGGGGGGGGCGTAGGAGGTAGATGGAAGTAGATAGTGTTATGAATTTCATATTAAGATTTTATCATTTAGAGCATGTAGCTAACAGAAGGAATCCAGCCTTCTCCGGTGTAATCTGCTTGAAGCTGTATCCTACATGGCAGCCGCACAATGTGCACTGTCTCTGCACTGCGAGGTGACTACAGGCACTTGTCCATATTGTGTGCACATTATTGATACGTCCCCAGTAATAAATAATGAGCACAGAGTGTAATTAGAAATCAAAATATCAACTGTTTGTCATTTGTCGCACAGAATGTCTCGAGTTGTACGCAGGGACAAATTAGGCAGCAGTCACACATGGTTCACTCTGAGTCAGTGACTGATGGGTGATAGTGTGACGCAGGCAGGCGCTGACTGGGAAATGGACTGTGTTCCCTCCCACGCAGCCCGACAACTTTTCCTGGTTACCCTGGTGTCTGAGCCATATCACAAACCGTGCTAAAGTGGTGAAATTTGCATTAAGGCCACAGGAATGACTGTTCCTGGAAAATAAGTTGAACGGGGTCCTGAGGGGGACTTGAGAAACATCTACAAAGCAGCGCAGCAGTGCCTTGAAGCAGCCACATTAAAAGGAGTCCTCATAAAGCAGTGTTCTCAGGTCCCCGAGAGGGAGTGCGTTTAATGAGGGCACAGGCATGTGTACATTTTGAAGCAGCTCTGTATTTACCTCATATCCATATCTTCTTGTACAGTGTAACTCTACACTCCCACATTAGCCCCGACCTGTGCCTTTGTATCGCTCTTTCAATTGCAGCCTTTCATTTTATGCAGCTGTAGCTTTTCTGGGACCAAGCTAGCAATTGACCTGTCACTGCTCACTCATTCCCAAGCTGTATTGTTTTTTTTTTTTTCTCTTCATGTTAGGAACAAAGTCTGCTGGTTTTACTGTATTCTGTTTTACTTTCACAATAAGAAATCCATCAACACACTGTTATATTACCAACCTTTGCACACCTCAGTAATAATGGAACCCAATGCTCTTTTGCAAACATGCACGTTAACAAAGCGCAGATTGAATCCACCAGACTGTTGAACAACAAAAATTAAATATCATTACCAGTCAGCTTGGCCATGTGTGTGTTTCCTTTGTGAAAAGATGTCTCCACACTGTGCACTGTGGGTGTACCAGGTGTGTAACGCTGCCTCCCAGCACCTTGTTAGACTGTCTGGTGTGCGGTGACTTAAGCCTCCAGGAAGATGTATAGCAAGACAGGAACATGTGGGTACCAGGGGACGCGATGGAGAGCCTCCGACCATTCTTTTTTTAATGACACACTGATACTCTGCCTGAGGTCCAGTTGCAGCAACAGCTGCTTCGTTTTAAATAAAGCAAAGCCTTTCTCCCAAAAGGGATGGTGTCTCATAACTTAGCAAGTGAAAACAGCTGTCCACCAAGGCCAGTTTTACATTATGGCATATACACAAGCAGCCTAAACAGAAAGAAGAAGAAGAGTTAATTGCCTTTGAGAAATGCCAGCATCTTTTTTAGCATGAGTTCTCAGGTGCTGTGAGAAATCACACTGCCTACTGATTGCACTCAGTGGCCTGCTCATATGCGTCAGGCAATTACTGACAGCTTTGAACAATAAAGATATTTTTGTGACCCCTTTTTTTTTTCATTTTACTTAGATTGAAGCTGTTAAAGCCATAAAAGTCAAGGTTGTTTTTGAGAGATTGGTTTTGTTTATCATAAAAATATGACGACGGCATGTAGTTTCAGTGCTTTGAAACAGACTTTACAATAACAAGCAATTTCTAGATGACTTTTAAACCTGTTTATCTTAACCATGCTTGTTATTTTCACAAATTTTATCTTTTCAGTTATATTTTTTTGCATTTTTCTTCTCTATTTGCGATAAAGGCACAGCATATTAACTTTCAGTCAAAGTGTGTGAGTCCAGATGACTCATGTTTTTAATATAGAACTAGGGTGAGGAATTAGGGTAAGGAAGTCCACACATATATGGTGCCTTCATGGATGTATATGGTTGCCATGCAAACATAGCCTTGTGGTTTTGCCGGAAAGTGGAGCAAAGTACACACCTTGACAATGTCATAAGTGCCCTCTGTGTGTCGTTGTTAGTCCCCCTGTGGCGCTCATTGGTCGCTGACATCGTTGACAAATCAGTCAACTTGATCTCTTCAGAGTGGGCGGATTCCAAGGTCTGGAGTCTGGATCCAGGCAATTATTGTGACAGAACTATGTTTTTTTAAAAGAGCACATAGTGCAGCTAGTCAGATTGTAGTAACATGCCTTGGTTAGTGAAACAGTCATTTTACAGTTGACAATATTTCAGACTCCTCATCTCCTGCGAAAAATAATGAAGCACCTGGTGTTGTTTGTTGCTCTTTTGCGTATATTTTTAGTTTGTTTATTGACTGATGTTTTTTGGCAGTGCCTGTTCTGAAGCTTTGTTGATCCATTTGCTGAGAATTGCAGAATCTGATGTAAATCCTCTTCAGCGAGGACACAGCAGAGAAAATATCTCCATTTTTTACCCAGCTGGTTGTTTCCTATTGTTCAGCACTCACTCTGCTGAGCCGCAGTGGCAATCTGTCGTGCCACCATGAAGCCTCACATCAGAGCGTTTCTTTAATTGTTGAAAAGCCCCAAGAATCAAGATGCCTTAAATATTTTGAGGTTTGAACACGTTAAGCACGTTAGATATAGAAATCCATCACTGTATGTTACACTGTATGTGTGCGGTTGAGCTGTGATGGCGATAATGTCATTCCTTTGTCTTTCAGCCTTGCTGAAGTCTGTGTCTGTGTGAGTCCATGATGTTGACAGCTTGGCAGACCAGCAGTAGGAAGAGTGTGGGCGAAGGCCAGGCAATACACTGAGCTGAACTCACAGTCTTAGAGGCCCACACGCCTTCATTATTCAGTTGGAATCTATTGAGCATCTGGGACTAAATTATTCATCAACATCGACCTAGTTCCAGGGTGCTAAGTTAGATACTTGGATGTCATCAGGCGTTCTGATAAGAGCTCCTGCTGCAGTGTTAGTGATAGCTGCCATGGGTAAATTCATCCCGTGTCTAACCATGAGCCGTTTCTATCTGCCGACCCATCGCCTCTCTCTCTCTCTGTCTCTGTCTCCCCCCCTCTCCCTCTCTCTCTCTCTCTCTCTCTCTCTCTCTCTCTCTCTCTCTCTCTCTCTGGCACACTAATGATGTGTTGCTGCAAAAGTGAAGCTTAGGACAACAAACTCCTCCCAATTAGTCTGTGCAGACTACAACTCTGGTCAGATCTGGACACTAGCAGGCCACTATCGTTGTAAATCAGTGCCAGCATGAGAAATAATGGCACACGGTTCAAGCAGGAACATGGAAAGAATACTGATTCCTCTGCCTTTAGGGGCATTTGGAGCTTTGGCTTCAAGGGCTGCTGCCAATTACAGACAAGATATAAATAACACTTTTAGCTATAGCATTGGCTCAAAATGGAGTGCTGAGTGTAGCCTTGGTATGATGTATGTGGGATTGCCAAAAGAGAATGGATATGAACACGAGGACAGTACCATGAACAGTATAAAAAAACATTGCAGCAGTTAGTGATTTTTTTGCTTGTCCTGGTTACATTTTGGAAGAAAAAAGTTAAAGATGCAATATTGTATTTCTTTTAGAAAAATACAAAATGCTTCCAACAGATTGTAATTAGTGGAGCAATACCCTTGGTACTATCAAATATAGTAATAATTAGTGGCTAATTATCTTCCTTGATATCTCAGCTACACAAGAACAGTTCGTAAGGTGAAATGCAGATTCCACATTATGCTCGTGTCTCCTTCACATCCTAGAATCCCATTTTCATACAGTGATTAAGACACTAAAAGCTGCCCCGTTTGTTCAAAGGGCTGTGGCTCAGGAAGTACAGGGGGTCGTCCACTATTTGGAAGATCACCAGTTTGATCCCTATCTATTGAACTGCGTGTGAATGTTTTACTGAGTAGTAAGTGGCACCTTATATGGTAGACCTGACCACCAGTATATCTTATGTGTGTGTGAATAAGTGAATGTGACTAATAGTGGTAAAGTGCTTTGAGTGGTCCAAAGACAAGACAGACACTGTACAAGTGCAAGTCTATTCACCAAAAGGTTTCATTAGCAAAAAAATATAGTTATTATAGACAATATAATAACACTCCACATGAATAAAACTGTGTTTATTGAAGTGAGCTTTTGTCCTTCTTTGAATTTTATAACATCACCATGTAGAGAGTTTGTAAGTAAGTTTTGGGGCAAAGTTTAGAAGTTACAAGGCAAAAGCTGCAGGTCTGTGTGCAGTAGCCGACAGGAATGCTTTTTGTGTGTAGCTAAGCCATTTTCTCTTTTGATTTTTCAGTCAACCCAGAATTTACTGGCTGATAATAACACAGCATTGTTGGCAGTCTGAGAAAGTATCGGGATTTACACCAGGTCTTAATGAGCAACAGATTACGGACATCGAGTAAAAAAAATATCAATTTTATTATTGTCACAGATGAGCAATATAACAAGAGAAAGAGCTTTGCAAAGCAAGAGCTTATATTGGACAAAAACAGGGCTTACTAGGGAGAAAAAAAGCAACAACAAAAAAGCAGGAAGGCAAAAGAAAACAGCGAGCATCCTCAGTGGAATACATTAACGGGACAGCAGAGGCATGCTTCGGATAAACCCTTCAGATGCCTTCAGTGTCCTCCTGACTTTCAGCTCGTCTCCAAAGAGACATGTTGTGTGCCAGAGAGCATTCATCAAATTAGACCAGAGAGAAAACAACGTGAAAACCCACGGCTCTCCATAGAGACATGCCGACAGGTTATCACAGAGAAGGTGTCTCTTGCTCTGGAGCACCAGGTTAGCAGCACACAGCATCCTCTCTGAAGAGCAGCCCTCCCCTCGTCTCCCCGCCAGGATTAAGAGGGGAAAACATGCTTCCAGGGGAGAAGTGTACAAATGTAGTGCATTATAGTAAAGCCTCCCACTCCTTACAGTAGTTATTAGCGAGTGGTATTGGACACTGTGCAGTTGAGCATTAGCAGGGGACAGATAAGTGTTTGTGGGGTTGTAGATAACCTGGTGTCCAGCAGAATGACACTGCTGACTAAGCTTTAGCGAGCACGCATGCAGACCTGGACACCTCATTAAGGAGGACCATTATCAATCGTCCGCAATCGAAAGCCAGCATGACAGTGCTAAAGAAAGCACCAGGGCGCCTTCGGCTGAGTCAGGTTGGAATTTCCTGGTCCACATCCCCTTTGATGGTTCAATCAGTGCACGAGCCAAGGTCAGTCGATAGCTTTACTTCGCTATAAGGTCCACGAGGATTTATTTTTCTGTTCCCAGCTCTGTACATAAAACTCCCCTGACACCAAAAGTATTTGAAATGACACTGTACTTGGAAACCATGAACATTTTCATACATTTTGTATGAACTCTAAAAGCTGGTTTCTCTCCACAGTATCTCTTTTTCTGCTATTGTGTGTTTCATACTCCCAACTGTCTCCCCAGGTTTTCTCTGTACATCTCATAGGAGTGGGCTCTTCGCCGCTCTGAGCAGAGGCAGATAAATGAGCTGTGCTTTAGGTTCACCATGGCTTCAGCACTTTACCGCTAGATTAATGATGCTTTGCAAGCCCAGAGCCCTTGCTTTTAGCATTTTAGAAGTACCTTCATAAAATGAACTACAGGTACATCTTGTTTATACGCTTATCTATTGGAGCATCTTTCCTGTAGGCATGATGCTCTTCGCATCAGTAAATCTGACTCTGCTGAGCTAATGAACCCTCCCAAAAACATACAGTATTTCAGGAAAACTTCATAAAAAGATGCCATTAAAACCAGGATTTTTTTTATTTTTAACTCTAAATCACACAAATGTAAAAACCATCACATGCACATCCCACACTTTTTTTCTCCTATATGGAAAAAAAAATACAATTTCAGTGTCCTTTTCAGACATCGCAGCCAAGCTACCTGTCAGTTTTCATCACGGTGGCTAAATTGCATGGTAAGCCCGGCACATAGCCCACATTGAATTGTCACGGGTGAGAAAGAAGCCAAGCGTTGGAGGAGGACACCATGAATTGGTAATGTTATTGGATTTCAACCAGGTCATGACCACATCAAAATGTTGACCTACACGCTAATCCTGGCTGGCACACGGACGCCCAGTAACACGTGAATTCATTTTAGCGTTGATTCAGAGGCTTACTCCCCACTACACATACGATTCATTTAAAAGTGTAGCATAGAGGGTTGATATTTTGATAAGATCACAGAAGGATTGGACTTTGAGGTGGCTCGCAGGCACAGTTGAGCTCCAGTTACACACAGCCTTTGTCCTTGGAGGGTGAAATGACATTATTTTATGGCATTGTTATTAAAGTATAAATCATGGTTCCCTGTCACTTATATGAAAATCCCAATCAAGCTGCTATGACACATTTATTCAGCTCCTTACAGTTATTACAGTGTGTCAGATTTTTAAAGGTCAGACCTTTCATAATTAATTTTCTCTAGTTTTTGCAAGCAAAAGAGACATAGATGAATCAAAGCTTTAATTTGTGCATCTGTTTCAAAAAGGTCTGAAATTTGATATCTGCACCATCCATTATAAATTAGTTTAAATAGATAAACAAATATCCATATTCATAATTGTATTTCACAGTGGAGACGGAGTCGAAGGCCTCCTGCTGTAGCTTTCTGACCTGAATGAGGAGACGGAAACATATAAATATGAACGGGCATACACCTCCACTCAGGTTATTCTATAGGGAGTTAACCTACATCTACTACACCCACATCACATTGCTTCCTCTCTGCGCTTGCAAATAAATCTGAAGGACAGAGTTGAAAGGAGAGAGAGAGAGAGAGAGAGAGAGAGGATGTGCGAGGTAGGGAGAGAGGGAGAGAATGAGAGTGGTAAGGTGGGAAGAAGAGTGAGGGAGTATTGATTCCTTGATTCCCGTACCTCTGCCAGTGAGTGCAGAGTGTCAAGATCTCCCGCCAGGAAAAACAAATCACAAGGCTGAAGTGATGGATGTGGCACTCCAGGATCCGGCGGTTTTGCCATCTGGATGGCCGACGCTGTATATCAGCCTCATGCACAGCAAATTAAATATACATTTGGATGGCTTCCCCGGGCCTCACCCGGCACAGATGCACCAAAAACAGCCCTCCGCCACAACTCCCTTAATGGGTTTGATCTATCATTTCCAGGTCTATTATGTAAAGATGATGTTGGTCCGTGTTCAGAATGTCGAAATGATGTTACAGTCACAATAAAATCGCATTATATGCAGCCAAATGGATGTTAAGCAAAATGACATCACCTTTAATTTCCTTAAGATGAGTCAATACTAATTCAACTTGGAGATATATTTTGATGCACAGTCAAACATCAGTGAAATAATAGCACAAATTGAATAAAACCCCAAGTCCATCTTCATTTTTGGGGCCTAATGCATTTCTCATCCCCTTTTTCCTTTTTTTATTTTTAAAAATTTCATAGCTGTAGAAAAAATGCCAGTGCAGTAAATATTGTCAAGCATGCATTTGAGGATTTAAAAATATTAGCACAAAGAGGATAAGTAAGGGTACAAGGCTAAATATATAGCAGCAGGTTATTCTGCTTAGCAAAGCTCCATAACCGAAAATCTAACCCGGCCCTGAAGAGGCTGCCATGCTTAAATGAAATGACCTTTAACGCAGAGCTGATCAAATGGCCTGGAGCAAGACTATAAAGGAACATTGCAGTATGATGTTTTACAGTGTACTTTTTTCTGGTCTTTTTGTTTGCCCTTTCCCATTTTCTGTGAGGGTAAAATGTATCGTGTCTGGCGGGTGAAGAAGTGCATTGAAAACAGTCTGAAATGGATTTGCTGTTGGAGTAGATGTGGCAGCAGAATAATGAAGCATCTCTGTATATGCCATGATTTTGGTTTATTTTGGATGCTTATTTTGTAAAAGAGATACTTTGGGGGGAAAAAAATGAGAAAAAAAAATATTGATTTAAACCTCGGCTGCTGTGCCCTTTGTTTTCCAATCTTTTTTAAACTTTTATGGCTGGTTGTCCTCTAAATGTCAGAGGTGTTTTGTGATGGCTCTTAACAATCCCTTGAAGGGCTATGCAAAGCCACTCACTGCAGCACAAATTGAGCACGCGAGTTGACAATTGTGCTGTGAACTTTAGCCTCCGCTGTTCCTCAATAATCAGATCTCATTTCTGTAAGGAAAGTGTTGCCTGGAAAGCAGTGCAGCAGCTGCTACAGCGCCAGGCAGCGTGTGACCGTGTTGACAGATAAATCCAGCAGCCAAACAGTGTAGCTGTCTGGATTCACATCTCATCTGCCCCGCTCTCCTTAACCTAACCCTCTGGAAACTCCACTACTGGTCGCTCTGAGTGGGAGCCATCTTACCCCATTGATGCAGCTGAGTATTTCATGCCCTCACCACTCCACTGTGTGCCTCTCTCTTTTTCAGACCACCGACGACTTGCTGGTGGCATCAGCAGAGTGTCCGAGCGATGATGAGGACATTGATCCCTGTGAGCCGAGCTCAGGTGGGTTAGGTTAGTCATCTCTTTTTATTCTACTTCTCTCTGGGTGTGTCAGTGTGTCTTTGTGTGTCATAGTCCACCCCCACCAAGACACTCTAGGCTAACACACAGTGTTTAAAAGAGCAGATTGGAGTTTTAGTTAGAGCTTGGAAACTTCTCAGACGCAGAGTTCCTCTTTTTCTGGCAACCACCGGCTGCATGATACAGCAAGCCGGAGGCTATCTATTAGGTCTGTCTGGGAAGCTTCCATCCTGCCGCAGACGATGGTTTTACTGGTTATAATATTTCAGTGTACAGGAACGGAAAATGTAAATGTAGTGAAACTTATAAAAGGCAATGTTTTTTTCAAAATGTATTTATGTGGATAGCCTCGGGCTGCAGTGGACAATCTGGACTTGGCAGGTCTAGACTAACCTTTTAACTACAATTGCTTAACCCTTTGAAACCTGGATCGAACTTCAGTTTTCTTATGCTGCATTTGTACGCCTTTCACGAGCAGGGCGAAACCTGAGCAAACTGGTTTGATTTCTTTTCAAAACATTGGGGAAAAAGGCACTGACCAACTCTGCAAAAGTTATGCACAAATTGTGAGAAAATAGTAAAATGTGACAAAAAAATGACTTGAAAGTTGTGTTGAAAGTGTTATAAAAAAAAAGGGGGAAGGGTATCTAGAAACTGTCCAGAAAACTGTATTTATCACTATTATAGTTTTATTTAAAAAAAAAAAAATATATTAACATTATGTCACAGAAAGAAATTTTTACATAGATGATTTTATAATTAATTAATTCATTCATTCATTGTCCGTGAACACTTGTCCTCGCAAGGGTCGCGAGGGTGCTGAAGCCTATCCCAGCTGTCAATTTTCAGCCCTTTTTTCAGGTAATTTTATTGATTATTATTGCTTTGATTTTTTTTGCTAATTTCCAGGTAATTGTTTTATGCATATTTTTGGGCCATTTCTTGTTAAGTTGTTCATTGCCTTCTCCTGTTTAAGAAAATAATCTTGCCGGTTTTCTGAGGTTTCAAAGGATTAAAGCATTAGCTCAACATTTTGGGAAATGCACTTTTTTTAAACTGAAATAAGCAAAAACAAATCATGTTACCATTACCTCACTAGCTCACTAATTTAAATATTGTTTATTTTGTGGCAATTAACATTATATAAAATGTGTGAACTTCTTAACACCCCCCAGGCTAGCTGTTTCCCCCCTTTTTTTCCCCTTGTTTCTGATTCTACAGTTATATTCAGCATCCAAAATAACACACTATGCATGCCATCCCCAATATGTGTACATACTTTTTGTTTAAATAAATAGTAGTGTATATCTTTTCAAATGCACACAACTTTAAAACAATGTCAATTCCTGAGAGCCTCCGTGCCGATTGCAGACGCGATACCATGGTAAACTAAAAAACCTCATATATTGTTTTATCCAAGTAAGTAACATGTTTGTATGGAATTTCATACGTAACTTGCAGAAAAAAAATAAACAACAGAAAAAGCTGAATTTCCCAAAATGTGAGAACTATTTTAGTATTGTGATTAATTGGTGGGCTTCATGATGTTAACTTCCTCTCCTGGATTTTACTGGATTATTTTTGCCTCCACCCACTGAGATTTAACTCACCCAACACAGGTGCTTCTTTTACAACAGCTCTGTCTCTGAGAATTGCATGCATAACTAAAATTCCACACTGCTTAAGGTGTTTTGCATGTGTCAAAGCAGCTGTTATTATCGTGTTTTAGTTGTGCACCTTTTATGTCTCCATAAGCTTATGGCATTTGCTAATGCGCAAACAGAGGAGTTTTCAGAAAATGAGAACAACGCACAGTTGTAATTATCAGACCCACATGACTCCAAAGCACGATATCAAGGAGGGTAAAACCCAGAGAGGAGTGTGTGAAGACTGATTTTTACACAAGTGTAGAGGGTTCCAGCTGTTGTTTATTACGTTTTACAGCGAGCAGCAGGAGTTCACCCTGTTGTTGCTCATGCACTATTGTTCATGTAAGCTGCATGTGACATTTTCTGGCATTTATGATTGCGGCACATTATCAGGTGTTTCTCTTCATAAAAAACAGAAATATTTGGTTTATTGTTGTAACTCTATGTTTAAGAGCCCTGATATGCATTAACAAAAAAAGACACTTTGTCTTGAAAAGCTTTACTCTGACAAATAGGGATTGTAAATCTGTTTGTTCCCTGCAATGCCGCCAAACTTTTTATCTCTTACCTCGCCACACACGGAATGCAATTAAGTCCAATCCTTGCTCCTACCTATGAATAGACGGATTTTCAAATGCATTGCGAAGTGATGAGACGCACAGAGAACAATTAAGTCCAGACCCAAGGCCCCCCACTCCATCTAGATGTGCTATCGATCAGTATGTGGTCATAAAACCTCCACTAAATTAATGTCTGCCCCACAGCAAAGACTATCAACTTTCTAGTCTGTCTCTCTTCCTGTTCCTCTTGCCTTCCACTTGCAAGATTTGCTTTTGCCACAGTTACTCTATTCCTATGCTTCTCGTACTGCACGTTAGAGTGATATTCCCACTGGGCAGCATCACAATAGGTACCTCCAATATACATCTGCTACCTCTGTCACATAGCATACACAGGAGATTGGTCTGTGCACTGATTCACACTAGCAGCTTGCATTATGATATTTTTTGACAAGGGCATCTGCCAAAACATCAGTCGCGAACTGTGTGATGCTCAGGGACGCACACTCCCAGAGCAAAGTATCCCTCTCCTTCTGTGATCACTGAAGGGGATTTGACACCAGAGCTGCGGGCTCCCAGGGTGGCAGCTGTCTAACACCGCATCCTGATTAATATCTACATTCAGAACGATTCACACGCTCTGCCAAGCACTCACCACATCTCCGACACAGAGGGTTGCTCTGCATAAAGAACTGGATCCACTGTCTGCTGATAAAGGACCACTTTCTCATATTACTGTTCAACCAACTCCTTTTAATGACACCAGTAATATATATCATTTTTCAAGCAACACCTTGACAGTCTGCTTCTGTCTGGCAACTCTAAAGCAGAGGCCGGATACGCACATTCGTGGTTCGTCTGTTTGTTTCAACCTCACAGTCATGTATGGAGTAGGATAATGCTGGTGCATAAGTGATCCCAAGAGGTGAGCTTTGAAGCAGACTATTATGTGAGCTATCTGTAGCCCCAAGGTCAGCTCTAGATCATCCTGTATATCATCTGGAGTCCCACAGCAGTCCCTATCTGCCGTTGAGTGACATCAATCGGGTAAACTTACTTATTGCCATGCTTTATTTCTCTTACCTCCGGAAACCATGGCAAGCCGGTGGTACCAGCAGAGCTTATCACCCGGCAGGACTCAGATTAGATCATACTGCAGCAAATTGAATCCTCCCCTCCTGGTTCAGGAAACCACTGAGGAATACATAGACCCATGATGCTGCAACACATCTGATCTGTAATAGGAGGCTGGTTCGGGGGGCGCGCGTATACTAAGCAGCAAGGCTGTGACAGCTGAATATCACTGTGACTACGATTACAGGCACATATTAAGGCATCTATCTCTGTAATGCCTATTGTGAAAATTGTTGGGCAGGATAAAATGTGCCAAGTGCTTTTGCTTCCATTCAATGTCAGAATAGTAACAAGATATATGCAAATATTTTGCACAATGACCCAGAGTTTCTTTAAGGGCAAGTCTGATGTCATAGAAATCCTGACATTTAACTTAAAGGAGTCCTACATTTTCCACTCAAGAGAAAAGAAAAAGAAGTGTTCATTTGAAGGCCAGGATGAAGTGGCAGATCATCTGGAGAGAATCGCTCGCTTGTGTGAAAATAGCCTGATGAACAGCCTGTTGAGATGGCGGCTGGGGCTGATTTTCGAGTACCAGCCCCGGTTTTCATGGTGAAAGTTAATGGAACAGGTTGTTGCCGAGCAGCATGGGGTCAGATGGAACGGATGTCTCTTACCTGCCTGCTTCATTTCATTGGCGTCATGCAGGCCGTTGATGGAGGGCAGCTGCTGCACGGTGACCCATATCCAAGGTTACACCCCGCAACTGCCTTTGTTCCTCATCATTCGGTGTTTCTCCTCTGAGTGTTCTCGCTGCTTGTCTTCCATGTTCAGATTTGTCAGATGCTAGTAACCAAAGCTTTTAAAAAACATATACATATTCTGCTAATTTAAATATGTTTTTTATTTATTCATCATGTCATTTGACATGTGATCTTTTCTGTTCACAGTTTTTATTGTCAGAGCACTGTGCCCTGGGTTCAGTGTATTACTTACTCGGTATATAGTTTCGCTTATCTAAAATTTCACATGAATATTAAGCATATCAGTTTTGTTGTATTCTGTTAAAGGACTGGTCCCGCTTTTTTGGAAGATGATCATATGCTTTTTGGCAGTTAGCTTGACGGTGAGACTTTGATGAAAAGATTAATTAATTTCTCAGGTATGTATAGCAAATATGTAGCCAACACCAGCAGCCAGTTAGCTTAGTTAAATGTAAATACTGGAAATAGGGAAACACATAGTCTGGCGTAGTTACAAAATCCACCTATCAGTACCTCTGAAGCTCACTAATTAATAGATTATATCACTGTTGTTTTATCTGTACAAAAACAGCATTCTTAAAACACTGTTTTGCTCTGTTTCCTAGGGACCTTCCATCACGTTTTTTTGCTCCCAATCCTGATAAAGGTCATTTAGTATTGCGTATTTGCTGATACCGAGTCCTAGTCCAATACCTCTATCTAGACAATACAGCTGCACAATGCACAAAAATGCCTGCATCCAGGCTGTTCCTAAATGTTGTTTTTTGTTGGACTTTTTACAATATAACAAATATAAAAGAAACGTCTCTATCCCTACTTTGTCCCTTTAAAGAGTATTCTCCAGTATTTGTTGCTTTGATGCAGCCTTCGCCTGAGTTACCTAAATGACCTGTATTCTGTTGAGCAGTACTGTCCTTCTTTGGCATATATTACACTGATATTCTTATTGGCCTTTTGCTCGCAGGCCTTTTGTTGCACTTGCATTGGCGTTGTGAGTGTCTGTGATGAAACAGCATGTACCATACAGTAGGTGACAGCAAAACACAAGATACTTTTTCACACTGAGTTGAAAATAAATGACTGCACATAACTTAGGTAAATAGTATAAATAAACAGTCTCATACTGAGTTTTGCAGTTGTTAATGGCGTGAGGTGTTTCTCGGTGGGCAGGGCTAAGCACCTGCTCTTACATGCGCACAGAGTGGAGAGACAGACAATTGAAAGTTGTTGATGGCTGCACTCTGCGATGTGCCGCATGACAGCTTTGCGAGTAAAAACACTTGTGTGGTAGCTGACATAAAACAAAAGATCAGATCAGGCTATGTATAGCTTAGAGCTTAGTAATAGCTGATCCTGATTGGATAAAAAAAGGCCTTGATCAGCCCGAGTACTGATCTTTGAGATCAGATCTAAAGTTTTGATTTTTACACTTAAATAAGCAGTTGTAGCTTTGTTTGTTTTATACAAAAGTGGTATTAATTCTGTAATCTAACCCTCTGCCAGCATATTTCCCAAAATATTAAACTATATCATTTAGTATGTTGAGTAAAAACATGAAATCGGATAATGATGCTGTAATATTTTTAAATGTCCATATACTGTAGAGCAGTGTAGAGACCAGGATATGATAGTAGAGTAGTTTATTCTAACTGATGTAAGTACATAGTCGATCACAGTGATACATTTTGCAGTCTTTAAAAGCAGCACTCATTGTACCATGCCAAAATAAGCTCTCTTAATTGTCACTGGAGCACAAACCCCAGCATGCATCGTGCAGAAAAAAATGAGGAAAACATAAGAAAGTTTCTTCTGTTCTTGATTTCAGAATAGACAATGTTTCTCCTCTGAACTTCGAATCCTCTGATCCCAGTCTCTTCATCTTTTTTTTTTCTTAGCGCAGAGTGCACACAAGGAGAGTGATATATCCTAACATAACGCTGGATCCGTATGCCGGATGTTTATCTTTAATATGTTTACACCTTTGCCTTTTCCACCATTCCACCATCATTAATTATGTAACATGAAATCGTGTGAAATGTGATTTGTATGAAAGAAATGGGCTCCTTGTCAAGTGCAAGTACACACCAGCAGCCTCAGTGAGAGTTTTGGTATTACGCACCCTTCTACATTTCACAAATAATCTCTCGGCGCTTTTATTCTCAGCTCCAGTAGCCCTTCGCTGTAGATTGCCCATAGGCAGGTTAAGGTTAATCATCCTCTTTCCTCTTCTTTCCACGCTCTCTCATCTTTTTCTATCCTCAAGCATTCTGCAGTGACATAACTGTAGCAGCTACTAATGTGTTTGACATTTGTTTTAATAGATTTAATTTATGGGTGGAGAAACAATACATAGAGTAAACTAATAAATCAAACTGCAAATGAATACTCTCTTTAACCCGATGGCAGCGACTTGAATGCACCCAGCCAGGAGGGAAAAAATTAGAGTAAATTATTGTTTTAAAAGTAGCTGTGAGATTAATGAAACATTAAGAGCACTGCGCTGGCTTAAGAGGTCACTGCCCACATTTAATAGGTTATTCAATCATACCCAGCTGGAGCCCTGTGTGTGTTCATTCCTTCCTTTGCTGAACACAGTGGCATGCATCTTGCATGCCAACAGATTGCCGCTAGCAGAGGTGGTTTAACAACAGAAAAGCCCTTCTGAAGACCGGATGCCTATTGAATGTGATCAGAGCTCGTGCCCATCAAACAACAGTGATGACCTTCAAGCATCACGCATGCTCTTTTTGCAGGAACACATGGCTGTTATTATTGCATACTATTATTGCCAGTGTATGCAGACAATCTTATGGAATTCTGCCATTTTTGTTGTTTTTTTTCTGCGCTCTTTCAGCGAGGATTATGCCATCCAAGTCTTCTTTCTACATTCTATTTTAAATGAAGTGTGTTCTGAGAGAAAACAGGATTTCACACTCACTGTCAGTCTTTCTCTTTACTGATCCCACCATATTTATATTTTCAATTATTTTTTATTTTTCCACCACACATCTTTTGGGTGTGCTGACATTGATGCTAACACAATGTGTCTGTTTATAAGTCTAAGTAGGGCATGAAAGACTTTGCTTTCCCAGGAAAAGAAAAGACGCCCAGCCAAAGGTCAGCTATGTTAATGGTATAAGTAAGCTGGGGCCTGGAAATATTACCCCATAATTCACAGTTGATCATCAGTAAAATGCTCTTTAAAGATGCACTTTAATGCTGCATTTTTCTTTATTGACTTCTTTATCAGGAACAGTGTGAAAGCCCTCTGATCTGTGCACTTACTGTTTAAGAGCCAGAAAAATAACATGTTTACCATAAAATGTTAGTCATTATGATGCTTTGAAGATTTGAAATGGTCTCTGGTAAAAGAAAAACTGTAGCTTTCTCAGAACAAAATACATCTGTGCAAACTCAATTAAAGGCAAAGTACATGTGCATGAAAAAACATTAATGGTCACTTTTTCTTTAAGCCACTAGCTTGATTTAAAATTTTTGGATTTCATATGCAGTGATATTGGAAAAGCAAACAAAAAGAGTGCTTTCAGACTTCAAGACACAGTTCATAGAACAGTTTGTGTCAAAATGTTTAAATAACACGCAGTATGAGTCTGAATCTTCTGCAGGAGGCTATTCAGCTTGAGTGCACTGGAAAGCTGCTGTGTAGCTATAGACCCACTGAATATATCACACATGTAGACCATAAGAACATGTAATGCCACTGCAGAAATCTAATCAAGAGACGACCTCCAGACTTGTGACGTTCGAGCCATGTAAGCTTCGCCGCCTCTTTTCATCTCGCCTCTTATAGTGGAGCCCCTCTGGGCAAAGGCTTAAACTGTACTATACCTTTTACTGGGCTAATTCAAACACCTTTAAATGATTCTCACTTGGACCTCACTTCATGCTCGCTCAGCTCTCTGTTCATCATCCACCATCAGCATGAGCAGAGCCACTTCAGGCTCACACATGCATGCTGTCACCATCAGGCATGCTGCCAGCATGTCACAAGTACAGAATGGTTCGCATCACTTCTCGAGGACACTCAGATAATTAAAGAGGGAAGAAGGATTTAATAAGTGTTTTGGCTCTGCTGCAGTTGATACAGTGACCTGTCTGCAGACTGATCCCCAACTATATGACGGCTCTGACAGCTTGTGATTATGGCTGGATATGTGAAGTAAGAAGATGGTATAACAGTAATCTGGCTGAATAACAGCAGCGTGTCACTGAGCATACCAACTAAGCCTGGGATTGCTCTCAAGGCATCCCATAACCACACCTTCATAAGCTCTCATAGATGCACGTTGCGCTGCTCATGTTTATCAACTGTGGCGGATAGCCAACAGCCAAGTTTGCAAAAAACACCTTTCATTGCTAAAAATAATATTTCTTTGAATATGTTTGCCTGGTACTAAACTCAGCATCACCATTGTGCATCTATTTTCAATGAAGCATCATCCAGGTGTACTCAACGCATCCCTTTCGACCCATTACCACCACCAGTTAATGAAAGGTCAAGTCTAGTCTGTCCATTCAATATTCCCTAAGTAGTCCTGGTTGCTCCATTACCTCTCAGCAAGTCTAACACGCACCTGAAGTAACCCTCCCAGCCCCACTCTCTGTGTTTTCCTTCATCCGTGGCCCCCGTCAACCTGCTCACCCTCTTACAAATTACCAAACAAATGAACCTTCTCGCTGGAGACAAATGAGGAAAAATAGTCTTTGAAGAGGACCATTTATTCAAATCCCGCCTGACAGTGTGGAATCTCTGATCCCATTCCTCTCCTTGAAAGCACGTGGCAAAAAGAAGTCAGGCAAAAAGAAGGGGAATCACATGAGGCATTTCACGGGATTTTAAATAACAAGTCCCATTGCGTAGATGCTAATATCTCTGAGTTTCGAGCGAGCTCCTATGTCCATACTGAAGAATCTCGGTTGAATTAAGAGAAAAGATGCTATCAAAGAAACTGCAGTAACCTGAATATTGAATTCAAACCAATCTCAGTGTTCATGTCATTGCACTCTGCAGTGCCTCTCTGTATGGCCAATGTAATTCCTGGAAAGGCTATTTAATTTTCTTCACTAACATTTATGGATCAGGGTCATCCACACTTTTAATTTACGACTTTCTTGGGCGTCTCTTCAAGACGAATCTCAGCAAAGGTCTGGTGAAAGCAAATGATTTGTGACCGAACGACTGAAACATTAACTGTTGTCCTTGTGAATAAAACAGCAAGGACTTTATGATGGTCTGGATGTGATACTGTAATTTGAGTCTCGCTGCGGGATGAGACGCACAGTAGAAAGTTATTCTGGCTGCTTTTTACACAACTGCAATCCCTCAAAAGTTAACCCCCCTGAGCTTACCTCTATCGCTTCACAAGTGCACCCCTGCTATGCTTCCATGAAGCTAGGCGCCACTTTAAGGTCATTTTCCCCATGTCTAATTTTACCCTTGGGTACGCTCGAGTAGAGCGTATAAGAGCAGCCATCATTTTAAACACTTGTTTCAGGCGCTATTTCTTTCTCAGTTTATGTGCCTTCATTCTGAGGTGATGGAGTGCTAATGAACAGACAGGCAGATGCATTTTGACTGAGGTCTTATGAGGCTCGCTCGAAGGCCTCGATGTCTGGCACATTACTTCACCCTGAACCCATCTTGTGGGGAAAGCAGGCAAGGTGCACAGCCAGACTCATGGGTAGCAAATGAGCTGCATCATCAGGTGTATCAGTTAATCTAAGGGAATAGGAAACATCCCTGCCTGCCATCAGGTGGCCATTTGATAGACACTGCTGAGACTAAATGCAAGCTAATGAGCTGTAATGAATGCTAATCTTTTTGGACAAAACATGGCTGTTTCAACACTGTGCTCAGAGCAGTGTTAATCCTTTAAGGAGTGGTCACTACTTAGCTTTCTTTGTCAAGAAATAAAATTGGATTTTGGAGGAAAAGATTAGAATTTTGCCCAAAATCTGTCTTTGTTTTTTTAAAGATTATTTTTGTGGGATTTTCCCTTTATTTGATAGGACAGATGTAGTAGAGTGAAAGGGGAAGAGAGAGAGGAAGGCATGCAGCAAAGGCCCGAGGGTGGAATCAAACCTGCGACAACCACACAGCCTTTGTACATGGGGCGCCCGCTCTACCAGGTGAACTACTGGGCGCCCTGGCTAAAACTTTCTGCATAAATGTAAAATTGAATGAATGGATCACATATGCTACTTACTTAAAAAAAGGTCAGTCTATTAAGAGTTTCCCAATGATCAAGTCTTTGTGTGTATGCAGCCTGCAGGGAGCCAATCAACAGATCCAAGCAAGAGGAAATAACAGAGCCCAGAGCTAGAGGTGTTAGATCACAGAGTGAAGAACAGCACACCATAGTGCTCTTATCACATGACTCACTGATATAGCCGCCTGCCTCCTGAACTCTTCCGACTCTGCCACCTTGCTGTAGGAGCCGACCACGGCCTCATATACAACGCTCGAGTGCCGCATGCAGAGCTCTCCCCTCCATCAACCTGCTATGTTATCTTCACTTTCAACTTTTTGACCCCGAACAAAGGATAGATAGCAAATATGAAAGTAACTCACCATTAATGCCGGCACAATGGCTTGCTGGGGAAGAGCCGTGTCAACCAGTGGCTTTTGCCCACAAGGCGAGAGCATTCTTCACACCTGTCTGCAAGGATAAGTGGGCTTGTCACAAGCAGAGCTAATCTGTTGCAACGCTCAGTCACACTCAATCCACCAGTGGTGCTCTCCGCTTGCCCTTGAATGTCTGCTGGCATTGGAAGCATACTTGGGCAGCTGATCAGTCTAACCACGGTGGAAAACATGTCAATGAACGGCAGCAACGTCTCTTCTCCTGGCAGACAGCTTAGGGAACTTTTGCCCTTTACAGTTTACACTTTTTCATGCCCTTTGGGTATGGCACGAACAAGATCTACCTAAGATAGATCACGCATGCCATCTGTGGGGGTCATTAGCTAATATTACACCCTTCACAAACAATGAGCATTAAGCTGTCACTCAGGGGGAGAAATGAATGCAATCATAAAAAGTGCTTTATCTCTAAAGCCATCAACGCTGAGTGAGACTCAAGAGAGAGAATCAGTTAAGAGAGCTATCAGAGACATAAGGAGCAATGTGTTATAACTTGGGCAGCTTTGGGAATATTAAGTGGGCATGCTGATGTGCAATCACTTCCATGTTCATTGGTGGAAATTATCCCCAAAAGTGCGGCATGCTTTCAGTGTTTTCAACCTTTGAAAGTTTATTTTCGTGTAAAAAAAAAAACTGGATAATAACAACAGTATCAATAATTACTGTGAAAAAGGTGTGAAATACAGTCCAAAGGCAGAGGACTTATAATGTTTGGAAAATGTTTGTCGGTAAAATTTAGCTTTTCAGCTACAAATCGTGCATACTTACACATACTTTTGTTTTTTTTAAGTGTTTTAAATGTGTGCAGCACTGCTGTAGATTTTCAGAAGTATTGCGGTATCCTACTGTAATTGCCACTCCAAACAGACACTGGTTTCAATTCATTACAAAGGCTGCAGTTTATCTTTGCAGAAAGCAATGCACAATTTCCATACTGCATTTCCAAGCAGCGACAAAAAACAACAACAAAAATGAACATCAAAGTAGCATTGATGTTCACTGTGATAGATTAACCCAAGGCTTTCAAGAAACTGCTAACAATATCATATTTCAGAAAACCAATTGAAGCCAATGGATTGCTTGAGAAAAATTATCTAAATATCCAGAACAAATAAGCTCTGTTTGCAGAATGATTAGCTGTAAAGTGTGTGTCATTTGTAGTAAATAGGCAAAACATGCAAAAGCGTTGGCCTTAAAACTGGAATTGCATTAGCTGGTGGCATTCACTGCTATCTTTAAGACATGCACACCTGTCAAAAAAATCCCAAAGAACTGTCTCTCGCTCATGTGGTGCTTTTTCAACATTGGGAAATTGCCACAAAAATAGTGTGTATGGTGGGATGTGCTGTATCAACTTATTAATTCTGCCTGTCCTTCACGGATCAGGGAGAAACAACCTTTTTATACGCTGAGAACAAGAACTGCCCTCTTTGCTCAGGCTCAAAGAAGTTAGTCCGTCATAGAATAAGGATTTGATAAAATGAGACAAGGTGATTATGACAAACTTCAATAGCAGCAAAATTTTGTTTTCCATGTCTTTTCCTTTTGATGTAAGAGATGGATAGAGTTGCTCTCTTCTATGGATACTGAGTTCTAGCTAAGGAAGAAAGTTAGTCGTGTGGAAATATTACTCTGACTGGCCAAGATCAAAGGATTGAAATAATGAAGAGACATTGTCGTGTTTCTTGTTTTAAAGTGAAATTTCTTTTTAAAGCTGGTTCGATATCAAAGCAGGGGAATGCAATTATTTTCTGAAACCAAAATGCTCTCCCAAAAAAGTAGAGAAAAAAGTGGGACAGCAAAATGGGACATGAGGGACGGGACATGTCAGATTAATTTGAATAAATATCAAATACCCATTTCATGGAAATTTTTGACACCTGTCAGTGTAAATGGAAAATCAAATTACTTTGAAGACTGATGTCTTGTTCGCATGAATACTCATGAATATTCAGATGAATATTGCAGTTACTATTAATGCATATGCCAGTAGGTTTTGATCATGACTTCATATGCCCAGCCTCTCACTCTTAGTTTCAGTATATAATGAGTGTTTATTCAATTGGTACTACTGTACAGTATTACTACTGTTATACTGTGTTACTACTGCTGTAATACTATAAAGCGTCACCAGCTGAATTAGGGTTTAACTCTTCAAATGATGGGTCCCAAAAACTTCAGGGCCTTATCTTACACCCGTTGCAAAGTGGCGCACAGCGCAACTTTTATTGCTAGTTTCAGACTGATGCCTTTGTCATTTTCATGTCCAGCTTCCACGTTGTGTAAGTAGCAAATGTACTTACGCCTGTCTGTTCGCCCATGGGTGTTTAGGTTAAAATGAGGTGTGGTCAGCTGAATTGTTGGCATGAAGCTATTTTGAGGCAGCAGAAAGCAATTGCTCCATTGACATACAAAAACCTGGACTTAATGTCAATAATGCAGTATTTTTCCTGCCATTCAAAGGCTGCATTATTCTGATAGTAAGATGCGTCTACACGGACAACTTCACAATACGCATACACTCTGCTTGTTACACATCTAGGGACGTGCAGATGGTAGTGGGTGGGTGAAAAAATGCATTGTTAATGAGTAAAATATCAAGTACATCCTCTTAAATGTGAACATGGCAGAGAGCAGAGCAGAGCTGCTGTCTGACTCCCCATTAAGAAAGCTGCTGTGTGCATTTTCTCCCCAGGAGCAGCGTAACTTTATTGATTATTTCAGAGGCTAAAAGTTTAGTTCTGTTTCCTCTGTCAAATTTTTATCACAGGTTGTTTTCTTTGCTGCTTAAATGTACCACAATATTGGCTGTAGTGACATCGCCGCTCTTATTCTTAGCAGAAAACCATTCACCATTCACCATTCAACAAGACTTCTTATTTTTTTTAAAGGGAATGGGAGATTACACTGATTAGCTGAATTCATGTTGCACTCAAAACACAGCTATGATTAAATAAGGGACTAAATACAAGCCCTTGTCACTTGTGCCCAAATTATTCACCGTTTAACTAACAAAGTGGAGTTAGACACACCCTAAATGCACTTGCACCGTGCACTTTAGATCATGCGCGCTGATAAAATACATGGTACAGTGGCTCCTATTTTATAAATACTATCCACAATATAGAACAGTAGCCTCATAAATTTTTTTGTGAATACACTAGCGGAGTAAGGAAGATTACCTGCTAATAAAAACAACTAAATTGCATTAAGTTAATAAAGCAGTCTTGCTTGCTTACATACACTTATTTTGAAACATAGAAAAACTATGAAAAGATATTAAAACGTTGCCCAACCTGAAACGCCAATGCAACTAGAAGCTGCTGTACTTCATGCCCTCATCAACCAGGTGATAACCAAACATAAATTATGGTAGTCTCCTTTGTTTGGAAGTGCATCCATGCCTTTTACCAGCATCCCACCTTCAAAATAAAATCCCTGTCATTCAAACTATATCTAATAACATAGCCTTAAGGAGATATATTTGAGATGAATAAATATGAAAAATAGATTCTCAAAGTTTAGTAGACCATAGTAAAGGTCATGTGCAGGGGGTAACAAAGTGGTCCACGTTTTGCTTCAGAGTGCAGGATTTCTAGTGTTACAGTACATTCAGAGCATCACTCCCAAAGAGTGTTTCAGCACTCTTTGGCCAAGGACAATGAGCAGCAGCGAAGTGCAATACTGCAAAGCTTGCCGAATACCTTTAACATAACTGTCCAGTCACCACAGAGGAAATAAGTCAGACCTACAGGGCAACACAGCTATTTATGCAGCAGTTGTTATTGTTAGTTTGTCCAGTGTAAATGCAAATCGAAGCGTAACATCTCCACGTCGACATAACTATGATCTGAACCCAGCTGTAAATCCCTCAAATATTTTTTTTGCCCCAATCCAGCGGAACCAGAGTGCTTTCATTTCCAAATGTTAGTGTCGAGTGTTTGGATTTCACAAACGCAACAAAGAGGGCTTAAGCAGAAATGATGACTGCTACAAAAACACACAGAGAGACGTGCCAGGAGGACTGAATAATATCAGGGGGCTGACGTGTTTTCAGAATATGCTCCATTGAATGGCACCATTTCAGAACAGAAGTGGGGACAGCCTTTGGCAAAATCTGCTGAGTCAATTGAAGAATTGTTTCCCTCTGAAAGATTTATTTTCACAGACTATGTGATACAGTCATGCTGCTTGAATATATAGTGAATGTTGGAAATGGGCTCTGTTCATTCATGACTGTGCTGTAAAACATGTAATGAGCCGTGAGCTTAACAGTGTTTCTCTATGAATCATTAACACGTGAGTCCTCGTGTCAGCTTCTGAATTTAGCAAATCTCTTTATCCTGCAGCACCTCATCTTCTCACTTTCTCATATATGAACAATCACAGCTTAGTGAATGTCGTCAGAATAATGTCATGCAGGGATTAAAATGCAGATAGGCAGTATAGATTAGACAGGTGAAACAGCATAAAGAGAGATTACAAAAGTGTCCTGCTCATACAGTTATTGAGAAATTCTAACTTTGATTTCTTCAGACTACTGCAGGAATGACTGTTCAGCATTGCAGTATCATTTCAAGAGTGATTTTGGATTTTGTGACTGTCAAAGGATGTAAAATATAGCCTTTAAGAGTTTTATAAGAAAATCCACATGGGGGTATTTGTGTCTCGTTTAAATGAGGGTAATTTTGACAGTTTCAGCTTGCATACCAATGCGATTGTTAAAGCCTTTAAGATTCAGATTCTGCTTTTGTATTAAAGAGAAAGAATTCGACTGGGATCCTCTCATCATTGTATAATGATAGACATTGTTGTCTCTTCCCCGTGTAACTGCATGCTCTCTATCAGGCAGGAAAGCCAATCCTGTCAGCCGACATCTTTTAGCTCCAGCAACCTTGCGGCATCATGTCTGCATAATGATTCAACATTAAACTGTGGTATTGAGCCACACGTGCAGAGAAGAAATGCATTCGTTCACTGGCATAAATCCAGTTGCAGTAATAATGATAAAATGTAAATGGTAGCAAGCTTTTGTGGTAATCATATCTCTGTCTCCCTTGCAGCCAATCCCACCGGCGCCGGACCCAAGGGTTACCCCGGCACATCGGAGGTCTTCCGGGAGTCCAGCAGCACGACAGGGATGGTGGTTGGCATCGTAGCAGCAGCGGCGCTGTGTATTCTCATCCTGCTGTACGCCATGTACAAGTACCGGAACAGAGACGAAGGCTCGTATCACGTGGACGAGAGTCGCAACTATATCAGCAACTCGGCGCAGTCCAACGGCACGGTCGTCAAAGAGAAACCAGTGAACACCGCAAAAACCTCAAGCAAGAACAAGAAGAACAAGGACAAGGAGTATTACGTGTGATTGTCAAAGCTTTGGTCTCTGCCAGACCAACTGAAACACTTGTGGAAAAGACAAATCAGGACTTCAACGTGTACAGTATAATAACAAAGATGAACATTATTTAGTCATTTTTTCCTATAAGACAATGCTCTGAAAAGTAAATATGAAAAAAATAACTATTTAGACTCAAGCACTTGAGACAGTGGAAAAGATTTACTGTCCAGAAAGAGACGGATGGGAAAATGGCTCCGGTGACCAGTTGAAAAAGAACTGAATACATATCTAACATGACAACCAAACAACATTAACCCATCTGTGACTTGTTCCCGCGACCAGGATAATGCGTTCTAGCTCCCTTGTTTCTGGTAAACAGAGGAGCACAGATGCACTTTGCAAAGGGAGAATCAGCATTACAGACTCAATGTTTTCATACACATTGCCTGTGTTTGTGTTGTTGAGACTTTTTCTAGGGAAAATGACACAATGCATAAATACATACATAAATATGCCAAACATTTACTGTGGATGAAGAGTAAAAAAAAAATTTAAAAAATCAGGTGACCGTGAAGTCAGAGAGAAAAAAAATCCCTGATGGATGTCCGAGGAATCAGCCAAAGTACTCACTGAAGAGGTAGTGATGGCCGGCAAAGACTAATACCTGGCTGACTGAGCTGCCGCAGTGCAAAGATGAGAAGGGACGGCAGTTTCTCTTGCAAGACTACGTTTGAAAAGAAGAAAATGTCCATTGTGCCAGTAAGAAATCTGGAGGCCTTGGTTTTCACATCGTGTGAACTCAAAAGGAGAGGAGTTTCCTCAGAATCACGGGGGGAACACTCAAAAGTGATCATGTGGGAGCCATGCACGCGAAATTATCTTATTACAGTACATATGTTTATATACAGTACAACCACATCTATATGTGCTTTCTGGACTGTGACAAAGTGGTGTTTTATAGCCTGTTGTATAGATGATGCAAACTATAACTGCTCCTCAACCATTTTGGAATAAAAAAACAAAAAAAGGACAAAAAGAAAACATAAGTGTTAATAAGTGTTGCTAGACATAGAAGATTTTATGAAGACATCTGCATTTTTCTTTTTCAGTTGGATAATAATTTGATTCTCCCCTGTTTTTACATGTGTTCCTATATAGTTTTTATACAAATGCCAACCTGAGATAGATGATCCCGGACCAGTAGTAGCCGAACCGTTCCCAAAAACTGCACAAGGCGTTGATAGGCGGAGAGGCGGGGCATGACAACGTGTGTGGCTCTCTTTTAAGGATACCGGTAGAATCACTGCCTTCCTCCTCAATCCTGACTTAAACGAGTGAGAATGAAGACCAAGAATATGAGTGATGATGATGCTGATGATGGATGATGATTAAAATAAATTAACTTGCTGTGTGTGTTTCCAAGTGGTATTATAAGATTGTCTAACGTGTGCTTGGGCTGATGCACAACTGGAAGAGAATAGCTCAAAAATAAGTCTCCATTTCAACTGTTCTGTGTTTGTTCTGTCATTTTGTCAGTCAAATCCTGCTTTCCAGAGACCTGTACTTGGAATGAGTATGAGGAAAATGACCATGAACTATAAATGATGATTATAAATTTTCTTTGTTTGCTCCTCTTTTATTTCCTCTTGGGTGTTTTATGTTCGACTGTAACTCTTCTTGTACTCCACGTTAAAAAAATAATAATAACTATAAAAACTAGTTTTGAAAAATCAAATGAATAAAATACTACCTAAGTGAACTTAAACCAGTCTACTGACAAAATGTATCAGAGAAACATGCAGGTGTTATGATGTTCATTTTCATCAAACCCTTAACTTCACTAACGAATTCTCTATCAATGTAGCATATCACTTTTTATAGAGAGACAAAGTCCATCCCTTTTTCAGTGTCTAGTACGTAAAAAAATATACACAGTAGTCCTCAGTGAGAGACAAATATTTTTATCCGGTTTGAATTGTGCCATGAATTGCACACATAATTATTTGTCAATTTAATATAGGATTTTTCAAGTAAATAAAGTTGCAGTTTTGTCGTCATACTGTTTAATTTTGTGAACTACATCTCTCCTCTCGTACAATCCTCATCACCTACATCAGCTAGCTAACTTACCTGATGTGTTTTATCCAGCAGCTCTTGGTCTAAAGAACAGGAAAGACCTGCTGCTCATGAGCGTACATCCTGGTATGAAACCAATGCCAGCCCTAGCACATTCTGCGCCCTCTGCAAGCACCCTCATTTAAGTGGTTATGGATAATAAATGAATCAATGATCGACCTTCTTCTTTTTTCTTTTTTTTTTTGATGGCTCTTGCTTTTTCATTTTCTCTTTCTCTAATGCTTTTCAAACATTCCACTGCACCATCCACATTAATGCTCTATAGCATGTTTTGATGACTTGCTGATGAACACATTAAAGTTAATGATGATATCCCTACTACAGACTGACTGTGAGATCTTCTGATCATATTTCTCTTAATGTTCTAATTTGATTTTTTTTTTAAAAACTAATAATTGAATAATAAATACTTCAACCATTTTACAACCACCTGCACCTTTCTTGACAAAATTATCTTTTAAATTGTCAAACATTATATGTGTATTTTATAGCACAATTCAAACAGTATATACAGTATTTACAGTTTCTAAACCGGCCTTCAACAGACTTACAGTTAGAAAGTTATACAATTTTTATTTATCTGCCCTTATGACTTTGGTAAAATGATATAAAACAGGGTTTTGAAAAGGTGTTTATGGAATTTTGAAGCTAATAATGTATTGTTTTTTAAAATTTATTTTAACACTTATTTTAATAACTGAAGACACATATCCAGACACCATGTCAGCTTTTGTCTTTAGATACTGTGTGCATTCCATCAGATGAGGCATCACCATTGATGGCTAAATTAACTCTGAGCACTGAGCTATTGCTTGACTTTGAAATGAAGGCACAAACTCTCAACCTCACTATCAAAAGCCTTGTGATACTCTGACCATGGATCAGATACAGTACTTGACATTGAGGCATCACTCGACACATACGGTAAATCTCTACAAGGGTGAGAAATGAGACAAAGGTAGCAGAAAGTCGTACTTGTTAGATCTACTGTTCAGCTGAGGCTTTACTTCCTTCTCTCCGCCTTACATTAGGCCTTTGATTTCCAGGTAGTGGAGCGGAGGTGAGCAGGAATGAAAGCACAAAGGTGTGACAGACTATGAGCTGGATAAAAATCTTCGCAGCAAACAGATGGTTCCTCAAGAGAGTCCACACAACTGTCACAGCCCTTCATCAGATGCTCAAGCAGCTTTCTAATGTGATAATGTGTAATGTGTGATATGTTGCTGATCTCCATATGGAAATTCCTCATTTCACATGGCTGAGGTTTGCTCAAGGACACCTCAGCAGGATAGGCGCTTGCTAACACAATCTCACACATTAGACCATGCTCGGACTAAAAATAGCACCGTGTTAAAAAAAAAAAAGCAGCAGAAGCAAAACAAGGAGCTTTGTTGGTGTGGTGTTGCGAGAATAGGCGAGAGGATGTAATACAAGAGTCTTTTTTAAAGTCCCTGAAGATGTGGTTTCAACTTATTACTTTATTAAAATTCTCAATTGTTTAAAAAAACACAACTAAAAAAGCAACGATCAAATCTGTAAACACCATCAATAGATGTTATTTTTGTTGAAAGTTTAACAGTCAAAAAGTCATCTGGATGTGGTTTGGTGAGATGTGATTGACAGATTGTGATTCAGAAGTTGCACATTTTGGATTGGTGCACAATGACATCATCATCGGTAAGAAGACATCCACAAAAAAAAAAAAAAAAGATCTCTCTCATGTGAATTACCTAAGACTGTTCTAACTTTAGCATCAAATGGTGTATTTTCGATTTGTCACTTTTTTAAGAAGCTGAATGAGAAAATAATATTACTTGTAAGTAAAACAGTAAAACAGATCACATAGGATAGCACCACTGAATAGTTCTCATGGCGATAACCATCTCTTCCTCTGTGGTGAAAGCTGCAGGGTGAACAATAAAATTACCTATAAAAAGTCTAAGACTTGGGTGGGGCCGTGTATGGCCCACGAGACCATTTGATCCGGCCCGCCACGCAATTCTAAAAATAAACATATAAACTCAGAGGGGAAATGTCGACGGAAATTACTTTTCTGGGATAACACTGAGGGCCATGCATGTCCGAGTCAGGTTCAGGGTCAGTGAACACAACACGTGAGGTTACGTGCCATCGCGCGATAACATTGGGGATTGATTGACAAGTGATATATGTCATGGCGAGTGCCAAGAGAAGGAAGTTGGATGCAAAATGCCTCGTTTTCCAGGAAAAATGGACAATCGATTATTTTTTTGTCGAAGTAAAAAGCAAACCACTTTGCCAAGATTTTAGCGCCAGCAGTGACGAAAAAGGCTCGAGCGCCATGACAGCTCGAAACAGGCTAAACTGGAGGAGTTAAAAAGACAAATGCGTTTTGATCAAATGAAAAGGCTCTTCGTTGGAGTTGGACTGCACAACAAACAACTTTCACAAGACCACAAACTGACGGAGACAGTCAGGAGGACAAGTTTTGGGGTAAGTTAATTAATAGCTAGGAAGCTGAAACCTCATGCAAGAGTTTGTGAAGGAGTGTAATTCACCGTGATAACTGTGGTTTTGAATATTATCAAAATCTATAATCGATGTGTTCAGAAACTATGGCCCCGGAGGACTTCATAAAAATTGAAATGGCCCTTGATAAGGGAAAAAAAAGGTCCCCATCCCTAGTCTAAGAGCTATGTGTGCTTGTAGTCTACATAAGTAGTTTGCGGTGTGATGCCAGATAACTTTGCATTGCATTGCTGTAAGTAGAGCCTGGTTAAACTTGGTTAAAGTTATGCAGTACATGGGGCATTTAGTGCCACCCGATCTGTCCTTAATTACCAATGGCCTCTGGCACACACAAGTGAACATTATGGCCTATGTAGGCGAACACGACAATTGACGAGGGCGGTACTTTGGCAAAGGCGGAAAGTTTGTGCCAACTAATGATGAGTAAAATCCATGGATGCATTATAAGGAATCCATGGATGTATTTTAAGGAAGTCGGGTAAAATCGCACAGTAACTGCAGGTTTCTATCTGCAGCTGCCCCGCTCCACCCACATCCCGCCCCCAGCTCTCACCGGCCAATGGCAGCCTGGCCGACTGACACCAAGTTTGATTGTCTCAAAAACAGAAAGAAACAAACCGACTTCCTTATAATACACCCATCAAACAAACAAACAAACATGCATGAATGCGAGGATATGACAACGCTTAGCGTTACTGACTGAAAGTCTCTGTGTTTGATTGATAGTTGTATAGAGATATTAACAAATGGAGAGAGTCTGAAAAGGCCCTGGCTCGTTTATTCAACAAGCAATAATGTTTTGCTTCTTTTTGGAAGTGAGAGATAGTCAGCTGATTCAACAAACGGTGTTGAAGACTGGAAAATGTGTCAAGCATCCTTAGCGCCTATTAAAAACTTATTGGACATAAGTTTGGCCTTGTCAAACGCTGTGTACACACCTGAAAGGTAAGGTATGTCTGTCTCTAGTCGTTAATTTGCAGTCCACTCGGTCATATGTGTTTGATGCACACTAGACAATGGTCGGCTATTTTCAAAATTGGATGATTGACTGTCTTAAATAAGGCTACTGTAACCAAAATCAAAGTGTGCCACAAACAGTTTTTATCTGTATAATCTCAAATGTAAACACAGATGCAAAACAGTCATGTTTATCAGCTTTTTAATGGAAAATGGTGCAGATAAAGGAGTGCAACTGGGACAGCCACCTCTCCATTTGCAATGCACTATTCCAGCAATAACACAGAAACGCCAATATGCTGTGCTCATAAAGAAAAAGCAGTAAACAGCAAATGCCAATATAGCTTACACAGAAAGAAAAGTAATTCATTAATTAATCAGTTAAATAGATAAATAAATAAATAAATAAATAACAGTAAGAACAAATGCTAGCATGGCTTACATATAACGCAAATGGTCAGTGGAACTACTTTGTGCTCAAACTGTCAATGATATTAAAGTATGCATGGCACGTCATACAAATAACCAACTAGATCTCCATAATAGCACCGATAACCTGGTTCTGGAGTTCTGTACAGCAGAGTGATGACAGCACAGAGCTTCTTTTTAATTTTTTAAAAAAAAATAATACTATTTCAGCACTTCAAACTCAATAATGCTATTGCAAATCTACAAGACTAAGCTAACGGTAGCACTGCAGAACTGCTTTTATAATTATGTGCATCAGGTGTGACAATCAGTGGATTGTAACTTCAGGCCCAGATGATCTTGGATGTGAAAAAGAATTCAGACTCAGTTTTGAAAACATCAAGGATGTATATAGCGTCAAGGTGCTGTTTGGAGCAGCCTCATTCTTACCTGATTTCAAACAAAATACTCACCTTGGTAGAGTAGGTGGAGGTCTGGGCCTGACAAATCTTACAAGCAGATCTAAATAATTGAATGGATGGATAGGGTTTTAAGGAAATCACACACAGAGACACGTCACCTGCAGCTCCTCTGATGGTTTGTCCAGTGGTGTATTTAGCTGCTAAACACAGATTTGCGTACTGGTTGTATGAAAGTCTGTTTCGTTAAACTGTTAATTAGCATGATGGTAAGCTTGTGAGTTATGTTGTGGCATTTTAATGGATTTGATCAGCTTTTGCTTTCGTAGTGCTCTTGCTTTTCTTCATTAAGTTTGCACTGGTTTCCATCTTAAAGGGATACTTCTGATGCACCTGTTCCCCTCCCTCTCTCTCTCAAATCCTGCCCGAAATCCAATCGAACAGGTTGTGCTGATCAAAACTGATTCTTTTACTGCACTATCTATTTTTTGCCTTGAGTGTTTTCAGAAACATAATTTAGCTTACCGTTTAATCGTAACACGAGATTACCGGTTTTCTACATTTGAAGAAAAGCGTCCTTTTTCTCTGTTTTCTTTGGTCACGTAGCACCAGTTTCAAAAGTATGCATCTTTCTACTGCAGAGACTGAAGACTCTTATTATTGGTGACATATTTCTTCAGTAGGCTATTGATCTACTGTCAGCTGATTTTGGCATGTTGGCCGTGTTCTAAACCATGTCCAAAAACTGGATTCCCCCCTCAGAGCACATATTGTACGTTAGGTAAGACAATGCTCTGTCAGAAGGAGAGTAGAATAAGCTCATTACGTTAAAACCGAGTGTGATAGAAAGTGGAAGAAAGGTGGGTCGTTTGATGCAATTGTGAACATCAGTGGGCAAAACATTATTTTTTTAGTATAACCTTACTGGTATTTTAGAGCTCATTTTACCAACCACAACATATTGCCAACCTTAGGGGATTGCTTGACTATGCAAATGGGGTCACAGAAACAATATTAAGACCAAAATTAATACATTTAATAACTACTTTGACTGTGGTGGTCAAAGCCTTATGATTTAATTATTGCACAATAGGAGTGCTTGTTATGCACAATGAGCACAAGAGAGACATCAACATATTTAAGCCTAATAATCCTCAAACGTCATTAAAAACCTAATTACGCATATTCCCTCAAACAAAGTGAAATCATGAGAGGAAAATGAACATGTAACACATGAAAATACAACGCTTCGAAAGGGTATAGTCATATCTTTCACAATTTTGTAAATATAATGGACAGGTAAACCATATGGGATCTGATGTCTGATATTTGGGATCTGACCACAGACCACAGAAAAGGTTCAAGTTGAAAAAAAAACAAAGGAGGGAAAGTTGTTGCTTCTGCCGCCTGCAGGAGTCCATTTGACCTAATTCACACCTTGATGTCACATGAGAGTCACTGAGGTCACACATGAGTTGTACAGGTCACATGTCAAGTCATTTTAGCAATGTCAGATTTCAGATGACTTAAAGTGTGAATTGTTGCGAGATTAGCTGAGAAACGATGTCAGGACAGACAGTAGCTGATAAGTGTTTTATTGCAGATCCACCACCATCCCGACTCTCCCACTGTTCAAGGACAGTTATTCTACTGTAGTTTTACACATACTGTAGAGTATACAGAAGCTGAAGAATGCTTAGGATACTCTTGTGTTTACATGGCCACATATAGAATAACTTTATGTTATTCATGGTGTTGTCCATTGTGTTTATATTTTCCATTTAGTGTTACCCTTCTTGGATTTCTATCTTGACCTCCACATACGGTGTTGTAACCACAGACTGAGGTTCCCTAGACGTAGTTCAGAGCTGTCGTCTGTCATCTCCTTCCGCTACGAGGCAGTGTTGTGGAGTGTACGATGTGAGACTCCAGCTAACCCACAGTGCTGTTGAAATTAGCCTTGTACTTCAAACAGGTGCGATTTAGGAAGGGTCGAGCAGGAAAAATACGTGATCTGGGCTGAGCTACATTCTGCTGCTTGGTGTGTTGTGCTGTGACGACCGTGTTTTTCGTGGTGTACTTCCTCAGCAGTTTACACGTAATGCATTATATGTGATAGTGCCTGGTGTATGTCATGTGACATGATAGGACATATTGTTTCTATTTGTGTCCAACTCTGACCTTCAAACATGTTTAATGAAATGGTGCAGTCTTCTCCAGTTGTTGTGATCAACTTCCAACAGATGCTGCTATTATGGGATTTTTCTGCACTGTGCATTACTTAGTAGTCCACTGGCAGGATGTGATATTCTCGTCCTTGTTAATCAATGTCAGGGCCTTGACTGGTTGGATTTCAAAGGCGTGATTTTGTATTGAAAAAGGCTGTTGAGAGCTGGGCGATAAATGACCTTGACTTGAGCATTTTTACTCTATGGACAGATCTAACAGCATATCACACAGCAGAAATAACAACAACAGCCAGTCACTCTGCTGTTTTAGGCTTGGACGTCCAACCAGAAAGCATCGTTTGAGTACCCATGAAGAGACCTCTAGAATCGAGCGTAAAATGAGTGGAACTGGTGAGGGGCACCAAAGTGGCGGTGAAAGTGAACTTGTATTATCCTCTAGAGATGAGGAAATTGATGACAAAAAAGGCAAAACTCTGTCAATTGGCAGTGGTTTGGATTGCTTAAAAGCAATGACTTTTAGATTAGACTTGTCTGCAAAATATGTCTATGGTTGTTGCCTACCAAGGGGCAAATGAAAGTGATGCAGAATTGCCAAAAAGTGCACTTCTTCTAATGCCCACTTAAGGCTGGTTTCAGAAGCAATTCACTCTCTCAGACTGCCATGTTAAAACGCCCAGCATTACAGCAGAATAAACATGTTTACAGCCTGATATAAATGATAGTTTTGGTCTCTATAGCTCATTTCAGCATTCATGACAACTCTACAGGGTGATGTCTTTTTATATAACTCACCTGTTTACATTTTATTAAGGCATAAAGTTGTGCACATTAAGAGCGGGGCCGCCTTGAGTGACAGGTTGTTTCCGAGGTGTCGCTTCAGTCTCTTCAGATCCACCTCTCGCTCCTCCACAGTTCCACCCTCTTGTCCACTTCTGGCTTCAAAACCCAAAATGGCAGTGTCCAAAATGTGTAATTCAAGACTTCAAAACAGCAGTCCAAAAACCAATATGTATTGTCATGGTAGCATTATTTTTGCAGTCTGTGGTGCCAACCAAGAGTGACACGATAACAAATCTTTTCACCTCAGAGGGTAACATCCCAGTGACCAGACCGAGAGTATGAAAATACAGGCCCATAGTTGTTATTCCACAGGTTTAATTAGCACTCTCACTGGGCTGTAACATATACATAATGACGGCTTTGTTTGCAATTTGCGCTTTTTTTACTCAGAACTAGGCTTGGGCGGTATCATGGTATGATGGTGTCTCAGGGTATTATAAAACCCAATGGCATGTTTTTCAACTCTGTTATAAATACAGGCTGTCCTCTTTCTATTAAAGTCATTGTAATGCACAGCACGCACCACCAGACCACAGTCTTCGGTGTCTACTGGTGGAACAGGCAGCTGAGCTGAGAGGCGCTACAGCTTCTAGTGGTGGAGGGATAAGTGACAGGACTGTTAACAGCCAGCATCTAGCAACAGCAGAAAGAGACATCGGGGAATAACGACATGTTTTTTACATCTAACTTGGTGAATTATGGATTTATTTTGACCAAAGTCAGCTGGTGATTGTTGAAACAGTAGATTTACTACCTGGATTACCAGCAAAAGTAACCAAGACAGTTTGGATGATTTTAATTTTGTTTCTGTTGAGTTTGTAGCTCTGCACACTAATATCATCAAATTAAAAGGAAGTTTGAAGGTATGAAAAATCAGATACCACCCAAGCCTAATCTTAAGATCTAAAACCTTTTTTTTTTAAAAAAAAAACCCAAAAAACTTACAGTACAACTTAAGTACAACTGTTTTTTCTTTAGCAATTGTACTTAAATGTGCGAGGACTTTTTTACCTTTTGTCTTTGTTGTACCTCTACAAACATTTGAGATGTTTGCTGCCAAAGGAATCTGATGTAACCAGTAGTTGTTTTTTTAGTTTTTTTTTTTTTAGTTTTTTTTTTACATTATTTTAATAGGTTACTGGGCAAATTAATTTGTATTGTTTTTTAAGTCAGACAAAGCATGTTGGCATATTAAATGTTTACAGTATGTTTCTAATTTGTGTTCATAAACTACATGCTAAAGTTTAACAAATGGCCCCCCTTTCCTTTCCTGAGGTTAAAGTCATTATCCGGATACTCTTCAGAATGGCAGCATTATCAAAATATATAGTGATAAATATTGATATTAATCAGTATTTGGGAAAAAAAAAGGATTGCTGTCATATTTAATTGCCATATTGCCCAATCCTATAGCTGAGACCTCATTCTGCTTCTGCTATGTTATTGTTACAGAGAGCTGATCCTGGAGCTTTGTTCTGATTTGCCGCTGCCGCATTTAACTTCTTGGCCACCAGTTCTCTTACTGTCAGGGTAAGTTACCGACCTGAGCAGTTAGTTTCCCACTTTTCTTGATGTCTGCCGGCGTCACACTGTTGTCCTTCCACCTCTGGGTTTACTCTCTGCCCTCTCAGTTTTACTGGGCCGTGACGGTAGTGTTTGTTGTTTGTCTCTCCTGCTCTGTTGGGCGACACGTAAGTGTGCATGGACAGTGGAACTTGAAAATCTCTGTGATCCCGGCGGGGATATTTAATTGTCTGGATTAACCAGTCATTGCTGTGCTTAAGGGCACTATTTTCAGGGTGTTCACCCCAAACTGTTTAGCAGCGTTTCAACACTCATCCAGCACACAGGATATTTAAAACATATTTGTGGACCATTTCAGAGACAACAGAAGAGTTGCACTCTGTTTGCACTATTTTCTGAAATAATCAGAAAATCAATTTTTTAAAGCTTGGGTAAAGCTGCTAAAAAAAACAACAGAAAAGAACACAAAACAGCTGCACTCTTAAAGTGAATAACACACCTGACAGCAGGGGGGAAAGAATATTATGTTCTCCCTTTGTAACACTGTATTTTTAAATGTTATCAGCATATTCTTTTCTTTAACTACAAAAAGCAAAGCTCTCCACTGACAATAAATACTGTCTTGTCCTTCTTTAACTTACAGTGTACCTACAAGACAGTACAACTAGAGAGTGTATGTCAGAGTGTTTCAAAGCCGAGCAGATCATACTTAATATATGTTCTGCCTCTGGGATGTTGGGAGGGAGCAACTCATGCCATCACATTGGAGGGAGTCTTAAATAAAATGTTGAAGGCTTTTTTTGCATTTCTGGAACACTTTCAGACTGGGGAGACTTTCCTGAAAAGTGAGGGAGAAGTTTGTTTACACTCATAATTTCCTAAAATGTGTATCCGGAAGGCCTAAAATAGGTTGAATGCATTTTTAACCTTGAAACATCAACAAAGCCTTTTTTTTTCTTTTTTGGATATCAGATAATGGACCCAGACAGTTGTTACATTTTGATCGCATTCAAGTGCCTTAATGATATATTTTTAATGCTGTTTGCCTTAATTTGCTCTCAGTGGGTCGATTGTGCACTTTTGTTCTTTTTCAGTTGCCAGCAGCTCACTCAAGCCTTTTTTTTCCTCTCCTGGGGTACACTGTATATGCTGTACACAAAACTCAGGGAATAATGAAATAACAATAACAAGCTCACGGCTTTATTTCAGCACACATCGTCAATGCCAATAGACGGAAACTCATAGGGTGGGGAGGTATTTTTAGCACCATGCTTATCCTTCCCTCTCATCCTTCCTCCCCTGCATCTCTCACTCTCACACACAATGTCTTTGTCCCTGTCTTTTGCATTCATCATATGCCATTTCCCTTCTCTCACTGAGGCTCTTTGCTTCTATCTCAGCTGGGTACCAGACGTCCCTTTAATTCGACACACTAATGTAATTCGCCTTCTCTATAATCATCCATTTTCCTGTTTTCATGCCCTCTCCCCGAACTTGAGACACGTCTTGTGGATTCTATTTCACAGCAGTACACCAGACTACATCAGTTTCCATTTCATTTATTCAGTATTTGTTTAGAAGCCTCACGCTGGCCTGCTATGAATCAACATTGTTTAATAGAAGCTCCTCTCGCTGACCAGGTTAAAGTAGATATAATTACGCTCTGATCTGAAAGTACAATTTAACATTAATGTTCTGAATCAAATGAAAATGAATCGGAGTTCATGCGCCGTAAACGTTACAAGATTACCTAGGTGCATTCATCTCGCAGCCACACAATCTAAAAACGGTGTGCTCACGCAGAACGTTTGCTGCATCTGTAAGCAGCCATTTAGTGAGGCCGCTGAACCACTAAACATTTAGCTATCTGTGATGCTTGGTTAAAGTTGTTTTTTTTTTTTTTTAAGGTGCAAAAAAATTATTGCGCTGGCACATGTTCTGATTTTTAAATTTTTGAAATTGCAGCTGTTCTTTTACACTAATTGCTAAATAATTTCATGGTGATTGGAGTTGTTGCTCATTTCCTGCCTAACTGCTTTGCGCCGCTGAAAATCACTGTCCAGTTTTATTACATTAAGTGATAACTTGTGGTGTTTCGTCATCTTTTTTATTTCTGTTTCATAGTAAATTTCCTCAAATTATTGCAGCTTGAATATTATGACCTTTTTCCGAGGAAAGATGGAGGAGGAAATTTGAAGCCACTTAAAAGGTTCACTGTATAGGATTTAGGGGGATATGCTATATCGGCAGTATGGAATATAATACAGTAAGTGTGTTTTTCTTTTTCCTGAAAAAAGGAGCCCTTGTGCTTTTGTTACCTTAGAATGAGCATTTCATTTCACATTTACATAGGGATCAGGTCCTCGTCTATGGAGATCAGCGTGTTACACTGCCATGATTCTACTGTGGCCCAGAGAGGACAAACCAAACACTGACTTTAGGTGGGGCCAGATGTGATTTGCGTCGGTCACAGTAGGTAGAAGCTCCTTTGTGACGAAATCGTCAAATAAACACAAGTTTGTTAACATGAAATTGGCAAATTCAGTATTTTTACCTGTTCAAATCACCAAGTTCATTCTTTTTGGTGAGAAATAGACCTCTGTGGATAATTCAGCTCCTGTTAAAAACCTCCTGAACTGCTGGATCTTAAGTTATTAGAGCAAAAAGATAAGCACTCATTAGCAGGTGCTGGGCGAGCAGTCCTGTCTCCAGCATGCCAGTCAGCCGCGGAAAACACTAATTTATATCATGAAAGCTTCAACATTTTTGCCATTTTAAAATACCTGGGGTCTTTGTTTTTTGAGAGGAGGAGACCTTTGCAGATAATTTGGCTTCAGATAAAAACCTCCTTGACATCTGGATCACAAAAACAGTGAGCATACTTTAGCAGGTGCAAGGCAAGCAGTTGTCTACGACGAGCAAAACAGCAGCAGATATTTACTGTGAATTGGCTTTGTTTAGTGTTCTTACTAGTTAAAATCACATGGTATGTTTGTTTTAAAGAAAAAGAAATCTTTGTGGATGATATGGCTTCCTGTAAAAGCATCCTGAACACTAGAGGAATTCTAACCGGGAGACATATCAGGTGCTTGTGATGCTCGCTGCTAGTTGCCACTAAATCCCCCTAAATCACACCCACTGTTCCTTGAAGGCATCTCGTTTTTGTGTGGAAGTTGGATTGACTGGGGACAGATAAAAGTCCCATCCCAAAGTGACCTCAGAGAAACTTGGGTTGGGTATTGGATATTTCTAGTCAGGAAAAAGTAGAGATCAGACGAACCGAGCATTGCTGTAAGACACAAACATTTGCTCCCAAAGGCACACGAGAAATTGAAACTGAACACAATTCCTCTGAAAGTGTAAAATAAATAAATAAATAAATGCGTTTGCAGCCAGATATCTTTGCTCTGATGCAGTTTTGCAGAATGAATGAGACAGAATGATGTCTCCAAACTATTCCCAAAATATCCTGAATTATGACGCACGCCTGCTTGTAGGTACAGCCCTTTAACAATACAGTGCAGAGATGGAAAAGCACAAAATGAGCTAAAGCCTTTCCTCAAGAGGAGAAAGGGTCATTTTCTGCTATGGTGGTATTTTGGATTAAAATCATTCCTGATTTGCTAACAATTATTGTTCAGCATGCTTGTTTGGCATTTACCATTTTGTAAATGGTGCTGCATAAAGCTTTTATTTGCTTATCATTTTGCATTCCTCAGACGTCTGAAACCTCAGATCATCATGTGACATAAAGACTGGGTTTCGGGTTGTTGCATTATATTATCATGCATTAACACTAACCGAAACAAAATGACATCCCACTCCTATATGGTAAAAATAAGATGGAAATGAGAGACAGGTACTGGTAAAAATAAATCACAGAATAGCAATTACAAAGCAAGCCTTTTTTATGTTATGTAGCACCTTTAAAAGTAAAACAAGGTTATTCTACACGATTCCCTCTCTGAGGAAAGATTATTTCCCAAGAACATAACACTTTTAACACATTTTAAGCTCAGTGCGAAGAGAATAAATGAAGCATTGTGAGTCAGAATTCCTGGCAATCTCCGCGCCGCCTCCGTCCTGTCAGCATTGAGCCCCGTGTGGAGGGGTTAAGGTTGGAGCTCCAGGCCAAACCCAGCAGTCAAGAGCCCGCCCTCAGGAGAGGGAGTCAACATGGCAAGGGCACCAAACACATTCAGGATGCATAGGTGCCATTTATCATGGTTGACAACTGCACCTCTCAGTGCCATTTGGGTTTATTACCGGTACATTTCTCCCCACATAATGATGTTTTCCTTAGCACTTGTCCTTTGAGACCAGCTTCAATGAAAAACTGCAGTGGAAACATCAAGGTGATAGTTTTTCCTTCATTTTTTTCCTCTTTAATACGAAGTTTGCTTCATATGAATTCTAAGGACATGGAAATAAAACAAAGAGGGAGTGAGTGGAGTTTCTCACTATAGCTACAAGTTTGAGGGCATACAGTACCTGAGGATTTAGGCTGCATATCAGCAACCAAGCAGCAGGGACTTAATACCTGCACACATTGGTATTCAGACCCCATTCGTATTTGGGGAATCAAATCCTTTGAGGTAGATGCACAACAAGGTTTGAGTTTCCCCAAATAGATATGTGCTGAAAAATGCTCAGGAACTTTGATCCGTAATAGCTGCTTTGGTACTGGGAAAAAAAACCAAACATGGAATAACTCCCAGCACTTATCATGACTTACTGAGGATGTTTGATGATAAGGTATCATAAAATATCAGTTTCATCAAACATCATATATATATATATATATATATATATATATATATATATATATATATATATATATATATATATATATATATATATATATATATATATATATATATATATATATATATATATATATAGAGAGAGAGAGAGAGAGAGAGAGAGAGAGAGAGAGAGAGATAGATATATAATTTTAAACAAAATCCCTGCAATTCTACATCACCTGCAGTAGTCTATATAAGTTACACTGAGGAGGTGAAATCAAAGTAAGGCAGTTTGGCAGTCCGTATTCAGGCATGTTTCATAAAAACAAAACAATAACTATTTGTGTGCATTTTCAGTATGAACTCTCCAATCAGCTGCTGCATGTTGGATGTTCAGTAAAACATAGGACACACACAGAGTGACAGTGTTTTTGGGAGGGTCAAATTTCCAACTTTTGTATATTGGGGCGCTCGTGACCCCTGGTCCCCTGTGGAGATTACGCATATGGTTGAGGGGCACTGAACTGGGAGAAATATGGGAAAAATGTGATGCCGGGAGGACACTGTGAGAGGGTAGTGTAAAACGGGAGTCGTCCGGCAAAACTGGGGGGGTCGGCAGGTATTCCCTCGAGCTGGAGCCAAGTATTTGCTCCCTGAACCTCAGTTAGTTGGGTCCTTCCCGATATAGCCTAAAAATATTGTAATATCATTTTAAAGCCATATCGCCCAGCACTAGTACAAGTAAAAAAGTAGCTTGATGAATGTTCTCTGTTGTAATCTCCTCTTTGTCCAACTCAAAACCAGTCTTCCTTCATGAAAGTGACCCAGTGCGAAAAAAAGTAATGTCCTGTTAGTGTCTGTTCAAGCCCAACAAAATGTAGCAAAACGTTTATATAAACAGAAATGTGGTGGGTTGAACACCCTGTTGTTTAATGCAGGTGAACTTCCTTTTAATACAGCAGGATCTTATTCAGTTCAGTTCAGAGGGGTTAATTTGTATGGGTAGCATACGTGTGCAAGTGTGAAATGTTAACATAACATGCTTTTGCTAATTGGGTAACACATCTGACACACCCACAACATGGCAGAAAACAAAGCCCAGAGCCTGTTCTATACCATTTTGTACCATTTTAGGGAAACGTGTCATGCAATCCAGAAACCGTGGCAAACAGTGAAAAATGTGAGATTGAACATGCCCCATAACAATTTGAACTAGTAGTTGGCAATAAGTTACAGCAGGAGTGAGAGAGAGATACTTCGACTTTAACAGTTTTTGGCTCGACTGCCTCATGTGGTTGCAGCGCTACATGGGGTTTTCCTTGAGTGAGTGAGTGAGGGAGTGAGTGAGTGAGTGAGTGAGTGAGTGAGGGAGTGAGTGAGTGAGTGAGCGAGGGAGTGAGTGAGGGAGTGAGTGAGGGAGTGAGTGAGGGAGTGAGTGAGGGAGTGAGTGAGTGAGTGAGGGAGTGAGTGAGGGAGTGAGTGAGTGAGTGAGGGAGTGAGTGAGGGAGTGAGTGAGTGAGTGAGTGAGGGAGGGAGTGAGTGAGGGAGTGAGTGATGGAGTGAGTGAGGGAGTGAGTGAGTGAGTGAGTGAGTGAGGGAGGGAGTGAGTGAGGGAGTGAGTGAGTGAGTGAGGGAGTGAGTTGGCACCATTGGTTAGTGTGACTGAAATGTGACGCAGCTGTTTCCCTACTGGCTGTTCTTTCAAAGTAAATAAGCGCGGAAACAATGGACACACTAACAGAAGCTGATGGTCCTTTATTATTGTCACATTATTCTTCATTTTCTGTAAGCAGTGTAACATGGCAGCATGGTTGAAAAATGGCAAGATAGACAGCTAACGAAGCCGTTCGTGGTCGTTCTGTCAGTTTTTGATGGAGAAGAGTGAAAGGATCCCCTCATCAGTTTGTTTGAAGAACAGCCGTTTCTGTAACACACAAGCCTGCATTTATTTAAATGTTATTAACTGATATGGTGTCACAGTGTCTGAACGGGTGGCGCTGCCGTTATGAAGAAAAGAAGAAAATCAGACACTGATTGAAACTGCAGTGAATATTACATGTTACAGTGCTGGACTGTGTGCCGCCCCAAAATCCAGAATTTTTCGTTTGATAATCAGCAGCAAAAAGACGATTCACAAACTATCAGTATCCTCGGAGCTTGGCTCTGACTGGGCTGCAGGCAGCACAGTCTCTGCCGGTCAAACAGGGACGTTAATCCCGGGGTCCGACCGGAGCTGAGGGAGGATGTGTTTATGATGTACAGCTCAAGAGAAAGCAGCTCCCCTCCGCTGTGTGACTGTGTCTAACGTTAAGTGTATAGTTCTGCATTTTAACATATATTTCAGGGTTGCCAACTCTCACGCACCTGGTGTGTGACACAAGCTTTCACCGTCAGTCTCATGACACTAAGCAAATCTCGTGCCAAAACACTGCGACAGCAGAAGTGTTAAACAATTATATAATGCAGTGAACGACTTTGACTTTAGAATACAGCTGATTATTTGACAACTGAGCAGTGTTTCATTATTGCGGTTCAAACAGCTGATGGTTCGACAGCAGCACAGTGAGAGAGAGAGACAGACAGACAGAGCGGAGCAGCTCCTCACAGCACCAAAGTGTCTGAATGAACCAACAGCCAAATATTCAGCAGTGGAAAGTTAGACTTCTAATGTCTGCTTTCTTTTAGTTTCAGGTTTAGTCAGACTTTGGATTGAAATATTTAGAAACACCAGAGCACATCGCATTGGTCTCATCCAGCTGCTCGCGCTGAGCTCTCATTATTATTACCAGGGGCAGATGTAGGGATTTTGGGGCCTTGGGCCACAGACACATTGCAGTATTTTCAACCTTCCTCTTACTTCAATATAAAATGTCCCTTAAATATGTCATCAGTTTACTCAGTGATAGTAAAGAAGTCCCTGAAGGAAAAAGGTCAGGAACCACTGTACGCGGTCCAGCCATATACTAGGTTTTAATCTATCTTGTTTGAAGGTTAATAGTAAGAACCTTCTAACAATTAAATACATATTTTTCTTCTGGTGAAATTATGTTGTCAAAGTCTTTGCACGCCCACCATCCTTTTCTCAAAGCCTATGAGGTACATGAATGTAGTGTTTTGTTACCTGAAGGGAAAGACGCTGAACATAATCATTACATCGCCACAATAACAAAATTAAGAAACCAATTTAGTAACATAAACATTGACAGGGTTGCACAAGTTGATGTTGCTTTTGTTTGCCCAGAGTTATCCATATCATGGATAGCTGTTTTTTTCTTTTTTTTTAACAGTGTTGCATTCAAAAGTGTCCACCAGTATTTTGATGCACTCCCTGAAAACTGTCGGACAGATCACAGGAAACAAAACAGTCAACAAGCTTTCAGACAGAAACGGAAATCTGACCACTGAGGATCTTGATCGACAGACTGTGCAGACAGATACTTACTAAAGTGACGACTCCTTGCAAAACAATATTGATACAGAGCAAAGTGTTGTGGTGATGAAGTAATGGAGAAACTAAACAATCTTTTTTCTACAAACACCTTTCAATAAGCCAGCAAGTGATGAATTCATTCTCACTTAAGATTTCATGTAAAACCCTCCACAAATTATTGATTAAAAACCACAAACGATCAGTGACACAACAAAATTTACTCAGCAGGCTTTAAACAAACTATCAGCATACATCATTTATAGTAGCCCGAAGCTATGGTTTGCTCCCAAAACTAGAAAAGCTGATGTTAAGGAAATGTGTAATACAGACATATTAGTTACTGTTGATCAGACTGCATGTGTTAACCCTTTGAAACATGGAGTGACATCACTTTTCTTGTGCTGCTTTCACACTCCTATCACAAGTATTTAAACCTTTGAACCTGAGGCAAAGTGGTGCAATTCCTTTAAGTCTACATGGGGGACAAGGCAGTAAGCAACTTGGTAGGAAAGGTTTTCACAAAATGCAAGAAATTAGTAGATTTAGACAATTATTTTTGAAAAGCTAGGCAAAGGTCTCAGAACCGTTTCCTTGGTTCTTTTTTCGTCTTCTTCTTTTTACTAATTTTCAGGTAATTTTCTTTCAACTTTTCGCTATTTTCTTGTTAATTTTTGGTCAATTTCTTCTTTTGTTGCTTATTGGCTTCTTTCCATGTTTTTGAAAGAAATCGGGTTTAACTGTAAAATTATTTTAGTAGTAATAATTATTTTTTGTATTAATTTCTGCTCAGAAAAGAACACACACACACACACACACACACACACACACACACACATAAAACAAGTTGCACACCTCAATCTAATGTAAGTATGCCATTATTAGTATAAATGGTTATTTAAATCATGCCTATTTTTCAAGCTTTCCAAGTGTCAGAATAAAATAAGCTGAGAATTCGAAGGCTGCACTCGTCCAAGTTAAACAAGAGTTTTTCTTGAAGGGGTTATGCAATGCACAAAGCTTTTCTCCCAAAAAGTTTCCACAGACACCAGTGAAGTCTTCCTTCAGATGGAACTGACGGGAGATTTTCAAAATATATCTGATGTTCCATAAAATTTTAGAGCTGCGGCAGGAAGCAGAGCAGTATAGGTCATAATGCAAATAGACTCATCCTGCATATCTATTGTCTTATCTGAAGAGCATATGCACTTTATCTTTGTCAGCCGACTCCTTATCATAGCCTTAGAGGAAGGATCTCATTAGCGCAAGTCACATTCTCTTTGCCTGTGAGCTGGAGCCGATCATTATCTTTGTTGTGGTGGTGATGGTGCTGGTGGTGCTGGTGGTGATGATGATGAAGATGATGAACAACTGATTGATTTATGCCAGCGGGTACAATCTTTGTTCGCAGAATTAAATATGCTCTTTCAAATGAAATTTATTTTCTGCCTCTAGGATCCATCATAATGCTTAAATCAATATTTAATATCCTTGGATCAATGTTTCGTGAGGTTTTGTTTTGCATTGGTTTGGTCACTATTCCTGAGGAATAACATACAATAGTGAAAGATTAAGAAAAAGACTGATATTATAAATGTATTGTATCTGTGTCAGTCAGGAGTTTTTTCCCCTTTCTTTCTTGATGTCATGTGTCCAACACTTTACCTGTCTTAGAGGAAGGGTTAAATTGAGTTTCTGGTTTGTTGTAAGCTGCAAACATTAGAATTCACGGCTAGTTATCTCACTTTAGCAACCTAAACATATTTCTAAAGGGTATGTAATAAGCTGACATAAGCTTTGGTTTTTTTGTTTTTGTTTTTTTAACTTCTGAGACAAGCTGATGTCAGCTCGTGATGGATTTCTTTATACGTTCAGGCATGCTGAACATATAACTTGCTACTGCTAAACTTTTTTTTTTTTTTCCCAAGCATCAATGTGATAGATACCAGCCAATCACAGCGCAGGGCGGAACTTGGTGAATCATGCTTGGGAAAAAAAAGTTCTTCATTACAAAGCAGTTGTTTACATTACATACCTTAACACTGAGACATGTAGCTAAATGCTAATGTCAGGGAAACATGTCATCTGGGTTGCAGATATTATCATTAATTTCTCCCGATTCCTGCTGGAACATGTCTGGTGAAAATTGGGTTTGGAAGCTTTTATTGGTTGTTTTTCGAGGTACAAAGTTTCATTATACTTACAGTCATTTCCTGGCTACAATGCAGTGCAGTGCTGGCTTAACAACCAAACCTGGATTTTAATCATGGACGGCTGCAGGCTACAAGCATCAAAGAACTAACGAAGCCTGTGACTGGACATGTGGTGAATAAAATGTTGCCTATCGTCACGATTGACTCTTTCAGACAGATCATTGGAAAAATAGTGGTCATAGGCAACAAAAGACCCCAGCGGAAAATAAGTTGCATGATATCTAGCCTTAGCTGCTATCAGAGATTACCCTGACATTCACACTGAGAGGCACATGCTAAGTCTGAATTTTGAGGAGAAAGGACGCAATTACCAATTTTGTCATGTGTGACTGAAAAGTAATAAAGTAAATAGTGTAACAAATAGATTTTGGCAGGGAGAAATAAGTAAAGTAATAATATAACTTTTGGAGGTGTAACAAGTTATGAGTAATTAATTACATTTTTTGAGTAACAAGCCTAACACTGATTAGAGCAAATTGGACTTTTTTCGCGGGGGGGGGGGGGCTTAAAGAGACAGGTGCTAAAACAGAGCTTCTCGGACAGAGGGTGAATAGAGGTGTTCCAGCGCAGACACTCTGAGGAAAATAAAGTATTTCTTGAGCATTAAAGCATGTTATCAACCCTGAAAATAGGCCAATTTTAATGATGTTACTGGTTAGAAAAGCTGATAAAATCTGCTCGCAACAGCCGTCATTTTCGATGACAAATCCACGGTCAGTGGCCACAGATGAGAAGCTTGCTTTTGACATCTGTGTGAAATCAAAGACCCACTGTTTCATATTACCGCAGCGGTAAATCTTGCACAGCTATTATTGTAAACTCCATTGGGTGCTGTTCTAGCTTGACAGGCATAGCAACAGCAACAAAGAGGACCAGGGCTTAGTGAACCGTCAGTTACAATATACTGCTTAAATATATACAGGCTAAACTCCTGTCTGCATACATTAACTGCAGTTAATATAAAGGTATTATGTGATGCTGCTTAGCATGAGAGTGCTGGTGAGGAAAGGATGGGGGCGAGCGGATGATCAGTAAAATGCCCACAAGTTCGAATGAAATTTAAGCCCTTTCTTCCTGTGGTTTTTATTGTCGAGGACAAGGTCACAATTTATTATTTATCTTGGGAAGGAAGTGTATTCTTGCAGTTGTTGCCTTCATAATTGAGTCATCACTGCCTGAAAACATAAAGGCAAGGCCATTTTCTATCCGTGGTTTAATGGGATGCTCATGCTCTCCTCCGTCTTTAAAATAAGCAGCGCAGAGCACGGACATGCTGTCAACATTGCACTGAGTCATCATAATTATAGCAAGGTCCCCCCTGTTCACAAGTGAATCCTCATGTGACTGCAGTCATCTTTGCCTCAGTCAGCTGCACAATATGTATAAAAGCACAGCGTAGCATACAAATCAGTGGATGGCACACTGACTTTTTCACTCGTGTGATCTGCAGTGGGGTGTTGTTTTATGAAAACAAGGTTCCTGGATTATTGATTTTAGGCACAGATACAGTGTCTGTGTTTTCCACAGTTGTTGAGCTTGAACAGCAGGGGAAATATGACTAAACTCAGCATTTGATTTGAGTTCCAGGCAAAATGGTGATAATACCGAGCAAAACGTTTCAGATTGGGAACACAATTAGTTTCATTATAATACCAGCGAATTAACTTGACACAGGGGCAAACCTTGGGATCAAATTATTTTAAAGTGAGTGCAAATTTGTTGAAAAGTGTAAACTCTTGACAGTTTTCCCAGCATTGTTTCATTTGAATTTCTTGATTGCCAACCAGTGCTCTGGCTCTCTATTCGGGGAAGCAGCTCTATGATCCTCTGGCCACTTGGTAGTTTTAATTTCTATTTCACTCTTCGTTTTCCAGGATATAGTGACCCTCCAAGTCCACAGAAATCTGTGGGTGTTTTTTTTTTTTGTTTTGTTTTTTTTCCTGTCGATTAATACTATGGAGACCAAAAGCTCCATATGGTGCTGTATAGAAAAACTGGCTGACTGAGGAACATCTGCAAGAACAATAAGACATTATCTTAGAAGCTTCATCAAACAAAAAATCAGTCTCTGTAATATCCGTCATTCTCTACAGACCAAATCAGTGTGAAGCAAGGCCAACATCAACAATAACTTCCAAGTAGACAACTGGCAATAGATTTGAATTGCAGAGATATATAAAATTGAAAAACTTGTTTATCTCTGTAGTCATTTTCAGCTGTAACTGTAATGTATAAAAAAAAAATTAGTTAAACACAGTGATCTATCAGTCTGATGTTTTTGCTTAGCTTATTTTAGGTACTGTTGCACTGCCATCATCCTCAAAGCTGCTCAAAGCTGAGCAATGTACTGCTGTGGTGGTGGGGCAAAACCTATTTTATCCACCCTAAAGACCCACCAAAAAAGAATTATCGTGTGTACGCTATATTTGGAATATTTTTACCACTTTGCCTTAGACACTAACTGATTAAGGCAGCAGCAACTCCTGTGTTCTTTAAAGTAAAACGAAAATGTAAAAAGAAATTGGATTCAATATATCGATATTATTCGAGGGTGTAGGAGTAAGGTTAACCCTCTAGAGCAGTTATTCCCAATTGACGCAGTCCAAAAGTGGGTTGTGGGTCCATTCTGAACGGACTGCAAGTGACTTGTGAACGTGCCAAATTTGTGATTTGTCAATTTTAATTTTGAAGCACAATGAGAGCTTTTATTTTGAAGTGCTTTTGCAGTTTATTCTTTCAGAACATCACAGATCTTTGTGTTTTAAGGCAACATGTTGTTTGTAAAATCAAATTAAATATGTGGTAATTTTTATAATACATGGACCTTGAAAAAGTGACCAAGGAGAAATCTGGACCCCGTGGCTCGACCAGTTGGGAACCACTGTTCTAGGACATTTTGTGTGTGTGTGTGTGTGTGTGTGTGTGTGTGTCTGTGTGTGTGTGTGTGTCTGTCTGTTTCTCTCATCCCTGCTTTAAGTTGTTTTCACCCACAAATCCAGACTGTTCAGGTGTGCTCCTCCACTCTAGTGTAAGGGAGCATGGCCAAATGGGAAAGAAATCGTTAGGGGAGGGGATTTTGATTTTGTTTGGTGAAGAGAGGAAACAGAGTGAGGTTGGACCTGGGCAACTTGCAGCGGAGAAAAAACACATTTGACTCTTTTTTTGCAATTTTTTATAGTGGTTGCTCAACCAAATGAGGGCAGCGGAGAAACCAGTGTGCATGGAGGACCATAAAGATTGAGCGAGCCATCAAGCAAAGGCCGGATTATTTCTTTTCTCTATTCAACAGCCGGTGAGTTTGAATCCTTTTTGGATTTTTGTGGTTTTTGCAATTGCTTTTTATTCTGGATTGTAGTATTGCATTTTGAAGGGAGGATATTGGACATTTGTTTCTGGTTGGACTACTGTGTCTAATTAAGGGGGACTGTTTTGAGTTGGTAGGTCTGTACGTGCGTCTGCTCAACTTTTGAGCGGGACTTTGGGGCTTTCCACCTGGAACTTATTGTAAACAATCATTGTGATTTTGATCTATGGTAATAGATTTAAAAATGCTATCATTATCAGGAAAACTGGATAATGTTATGTCTGTTTCTCTAAGCTGGACCATCATGCTTTAAATCTGGTGGGATATTTGCAGGACTGACTTAGCAAGAGCATCAAAAGGAATGACATGTTTTGCATATGTATATATATATATATATATATATATATATATATATATATGTATTGATATATGAATTCAACAGTACTTCCCAAAATACTGTCAAAAAGGAGTGATCCGCTGTACTGCTGCTCCGGCTGGTTAAATGATTAGTTGGGCATCACAGTTTTCATGTTTGACTAAAGCAGGGGAAGGCAACCTGTGGCGCTGGACCCGCCTTTGTTCTTTAGCCTCTCACCAGTGGCTGCTGTTTCTTTGACAAAAAATTCTATGGAAGTGAATAACAGTCATTTTTTAAGGATTTTATTTCAATTTTATCATTGTTTTAGGCCTAAAAGTACTCTTACATTCTCCAGTTGCAAAATTATGTAGCCTGTACACAGAATAAGAAAATGCATTAGCATTTCATCAACTAAAATATGCATCATATTTCTGTGGCTGTGGTGCCTTTTCCACTAAATTCTGCCAAATTTAAAAAGTGGTGGCTCGTCCTGAATCACAAAAACTAGGCTAGCTTCAGATTCCAAAAATGGAGAATTTAATAGTGCATGGACAGATCTATTTATTTTTACAACCAATGCTGCAAATAAACAGTGGTAAAACATATTAATGTGTGCTCATATAGACCCAGTAATAACATTGATAGGCTAATTTTGACTTAATGGGTTGTGTTACCTTCAATTTAGGTATCAAATATGTTTTGTGGCGCCAGATGGAGGGGTGGGTGGGGGTGGGGGTGGGGATTTATTGAATTAAAAGAATAGCATGAAAATAATCAGACTTACAATATTGTATGGAACAAAAGAAATGAGAGCTTATGGGCTAAAGCCTCCTAATTTGTAATTTTTTTTTGTCAGTGACATTGGCATCTTTTTTTATGCATGTCAGCAGGGAGCAGATTCATAATTTCGGTGCAGGAAAGTTGTAGCAACAACACTGGCACAAAGTAAAGCAGCAAAGCTAAACATATGGCAGATAGTCGCTTAAAAAAAGAAAAGCCTGGAACCAGAGATGCTTTATTTTTTTGTTGTAGATTTTCTGCTCTCAATGTCGGCTTCTTCTACACCTGCAGTGGCTTTGTGGATGCCGGTTACATTAGCCTCAGGCTAGAAGCTGTTTCATTGTAGACAGCTCATCAAGATGAGTGACAAGTGTGGGAGCGGGAACTTGACCAGCTGAGGAGGAGGAGGGCAGGACTAACAATACATCTTCTACCTCAAAGTGAAAACTTGCATATTGTAGCTAGAACTTGGAAACCACTGTCACAGAAAGAAAAAATCTCTCTTCCTGCCTGGTGCAGCTCCAAAACAGGTGACAGACCACAGCCAGGAGTTGTTCTTGAAGTTTCTCAACTATCTCTGTGTCTGAAAATGCATTGCTCGAGCTAGGGCTACTGCTGTCTGTTTTTTTTTAGTCATCGAGTATTCTTTTGATTACTCTGGCAAATAATTGAGTTACAGGATAGGAACTATGTGTGCTTAGCATTTTTTTTATTACCTTTGCTTTATCTAATGCAATGCAATGCATTATACAAAAGAGAAGATAAGACAAGTCTCTTAAATGAACAACTAATTGGTTTCCTTTTTTTGAAAAATCTACATTTTTATTGCTTAAATTGCTATAATTACCGGCCTTATTGTGCTCCAAACAGTTGACAAATCATTTTATGCATCTGAAGCTGAAGAAAAATAAACCAGTTCTAACGTACATTATATTTAAAGTACTATGTTAAAGGGGTGCCTACACCTGCTAATACCCACTGCTAACAAACTGAAATGAATATACCTGTTGTATTGGATTTTTATTACATTTTAGGACCCAATAAAATGTATCGGGCGATCTGAGAATGAGACTTAAAAACCAACTTTCAGAACGACTTTTGACAGAGTGCCTACATTTATTTTACATAGTGGAGCTTTTATTGTCCAACTTTACGCACGCTGGCTGCCTCTCTTTTCTGTTTCTCTTGTGTTTCAGTTTTCTCTCACCCAGCAACATTTTCTGCTTTCTTGATCAGCAGAAGGTTTTATGAAGTTGCCAAAAACACACACAAAGTGAGGAGAAGAGTGAGGGAAGATCGAAGGCATCGTTATCTTACAAAATTAAAATAAGAAATGCAAAAATGGATTGGCATATGTACTTTAGCGGCTCTTAATACAACTGAGCCATTTACCTGTGTGGGAAAAAGTCCTGTATGTGTGACAGAAGGAGAGGGAGAGAGAAATACTGCACAGCTCCAATATTTGGAAATCAACATGTGTCTGTAGATGGGAAAACCTACCCTCACTATTATCTGTCTTTCTCCATTATTTTGAAAATCTCGCCTCACTACAGAAGCAAGTGGGCTGTGCAACAGAAATAACCATCAGTACAAACACAGTGCACTGTAGAGTTAGTGCTGTATAGATGGATTAAATGAAGCCTCAGGGTTTTTTTGTAATCGAGTTATTCGAGTTACTCCTCTACAGATCTCAGCATTTATATCAGTCAGTGACTGTTATTAATGGCTCAGGTTAATGTACCATTTCGGTCTTAATCTGTGTGGAGATTCCTTGAATTGATTGACTGAGCGTTCAGATGGAATAGAAAGCTACAAATCAGAGGAAATCTGTGACTGACTGTACAGCCGGTGATCTCACTCTACTTTTTAAAGCTCATGCCACAAGAGACAAATTATTTGAAGAAAAGGCCAGTTGGTTGTTTTCTATCCTTCATCTTTTTGGAGATCAATAACTTTGCACCAAATTCTGTAAGACTTGCCATTGATCCATCACCACCTCCTCCTCTTGTACTCCCGAGCTGGTCGCGCTTGCTGAGAGTCTGGATGGCACACACACACACACACACACACACACACACACCTTTCTTTGCAGCTCAAGGACATGCTCTGCACCTCCCTGTTCTGCTGTGTGAAAGTCACAGCTACAGTACAAAGACTTCATCGCACATGCAGCCCCGACTTTGCATCCCTATGATTTGTACAGTTTTCAGTTGTCAGGGTCATTTGTTTTACTTCAGTAAAGCACGGTGCAGATATCGTCTTCGACTGAAAGGCTGCCAGGGAATACTGGAAGTCAGATAAGCGTTGTTTTAACACTCTTCACTGAAGCATTTGTGTTTGCACGGTGCCACTGCAACTCATCATCTCTCTGCCTTTTTCTAACATCACTTGATCTGAATGCAACCTTAGCGGCCTCACAGCCTCACCTTTGGACTTGCTTAGATCAACGAGGTCTCTTTGATCTTGACCTATAGAGGTGGATAACTGCAGAGGAGCAACAATAAATTGCCTCCTATGTGCAGCACTAACTTGTTTATATCTGTAGGGCCTGCAGTGCCGTTTGGGGACAAGACAGCAATTTGTCTGTGCATTTGAGTGTGTGTATTTTTGTGTTGCAGGGGTGGGGTATTGGGGTCACTGTGCAATTTAGCGAGACGCCAACTGCAGCGCGCAAAAAAAACGGGGAGAGAAAAAACAAAATGAAAGCGGCAAGTGCCATCTCAGCATTTCCCATTGCTGTGTTTTACATTTTTGCCAAAACAGGAGAGCAGAGGATGTCAACAACGCTGACAACTGTTTGGTTGACAGATTCACAAGAGAAAACTGTAAAAGAAGGGGAGGTAACTCTGCAACTTATCAAGCAGCATAACAGTCCTGTCACATTTACAATATAGTGGAGTCCAGACTGTAATGGAGTGCTGTGTTTGCAAAGAGGACACAGTGGCACTCGCTTATTGCCTCTCATCATAGTGGTGCATTGCCGAGCAATTAAAAAGCCATCAACTGACTCCCAACTAATTACCTACAGTGTCATCTAACCTTGTTGTTGATATTAAATAAAGTACTTGTCTGTAAAATGAGGTGAACGGAGCAAAAGCATATTCTCAATATGCTGTATGGCAGAGACTGGACCAGGACCATATGCTGCTCTTTATTACAACAAAGCCATTACCGTGATACAAATTAATGTCGGAGCGAAGGGAGAGGAAAGGAGCACGTTTACCCACAGTACATATTAAAGGGAATATTTCAGTCTGCATCGCTCGGCAGTAATGGAGGCTAATGTCGGAAGGAAATGCAGTGGGGTCAGTGATGCATAGCGCAGGTCAGACAGTGCATGAATGAGATGTGATGGAACCAGACTTACTCAGTTCATCCCTATTATATATATTATTACAGTAATCTTATTTCTCCATCATGTAGCCATTAGCATGGCCAATTATTATTTCATCAGCAGCAATAAAATAGTGCAATTAGAGTAAGTTGTTTTTGTAATCGCCCTTCTTAATATTATATAGAAGTTATTATCTAATCTTACAATATATATACATATATATATATATATAGCAGGCTCATCTCCAGAGTCACTACAGTCATAATTAGTCGTTTCTCTCCAAGTTGATTGAAATAGCTTAAATGAGAAAAGTCAGAAAAATGTCTCTGGGGTGGAAATGTTTTCAATAATTGGATTTGATCAGGGATGACAAAAACAAACAAGACACTAAAACTGTTATCACTTGAGTTAAATTATTGTGATTTTTTTTCATGCAGTCATGGTTGAGGTGAAACAGAACTGATGAATGAATTTTCTCACTCCCAACTCGTCAGACACCACCACTTTGTCAGTGATGTCGGCGTCAGGCACAGACTCACAGAGGCGACTTTTGCCTATGATACATTTTTTGTCATATGGATTACTGTAATTCTATTATCTTGATTTGTTCTGCACACATGACATTTATTGCACAACTGTCCATCCTTGAAGAGGGATCCCTCCTTAATTGCTCCTCTTGAGGATTCTGCCATTTATTTTTTTTTTCAAGTTAAAGAGTTTTTGGGGAGTTTTTTCTTATCTGTTATGAAGGTCCAAGAACAGGGATGCTGTGCGCTGTAAAGCCCTCTGAGGATAATTGTTTGTGTGTTTTGTTTGGGTTTTATAGATAAAATTGAAATTGAATTGGAATTATTATTTGTACAACTCTTTGAGGTATGCTTTGTGATTGGGCTACAATGAACTCTGACCTAATCTTACTAATCTGTAAAGTGCTTTGAGTTACCTTTGTGTATGAAATGTGCTATATAAAAAATCTGACTATCGATGCAGCATGACGCACTTTGGCACGATAGTTTTAAAAGCTGCAGGTAACGACCCAGCTAATCAGATATTGTCGTTTTATCATTGGATGTCAGACACAGACACACTGAGGCACCTTTCATAGTGGTATGATATGCACCAGGCAGCAGCAGTTTGTAACGCCACCGGCAATACTGTAATATAAAGAGCCAGAATGTCTGTATGGGAGGGGAGGGCGGCAGTGGACTTGGTTGAGTCAAGCAAACTTTGGATTTTGACTCGGGAGCCTGCATTTTGGTCTCCATGTGAATTTTTAACCAAACCATGATGTTTAAAAAAAAAAACAAACCTTTTGTTGCTTCAACTTCACAAAATAGTCTAAAAAACAAGTGTTGTGAATAAGAAGCATATACCAATCAGAAACTGTACATTTCCTGTAAAAACCTGTATTTTGAAAAGATACAATGCATGTAACAAGCACATATTGAGACGCTGTCCCAAGACATCCAAAACAGATGCAGAAGGGTACCATTGTGCATCATATTAAGATTTGTAGGTCACTGAAATCCCTGGTATTTGACGAGTTGGGTTGAGAACCTGTTGTACAATGTTAAAGTAACTTCTTTCAAGAACTAACAGAAGTATAGAATTTTAACAGGAGGAGCAGTGGGCGGGTTATACATTTATTCAAATGAGCAGTGTATTTTTTATTTGTAAGAGCAACAGATTTTTACAACAAACTTCAGTGTGCTTTGGATTTCCAGCAAATGTCAGAGCTGGTTTAACTGTTTTTTAGAGAAGGACAGAGCTGCTGGCCTCAAAATTAATTTACTATGAGTGGGACTTCAAAGATCACTGGCTGCACAGCCCACTGTTGCTGTACATGCCACCACATCACAGGTTTCTCTGTCATTGCTAAAGCCAATTTCTATGTAAAATTGCAAAACTGTTGCCAGCTGTGAGACAACTTTTTTTGGCTTTAATAAAATTCTGGTGTTGTGCATAGACTCATAAAAACTCTCTGCATACAGGAGGTAAAAAATCAGTGCTTTTGAACAGAAGCAAAAGCACTCTCTGTCCTAAACCAGCCGCTGAGGTGACTTAAGTTTATGCTTTTGGTGCTTGCACTGCATTCATTTTGTAAAACATTATCTGGGATTTGAAGTTGTATAAGTTTGTTATCATTCGGGACACTGGGAGGAAGGATCACAGAAATACCTAGATATATAAAAACGGCAGTATTGTAGTTCTTTACCCAGTTTCATGGTGTTCTTTTAGGATTTTTTCCTCCCTCTGATGAGACCCTATTATTCCTCTTTATGTCACCACCTTTCAAAGCCCCAGTGCTCTTATCAGAGGCAGAGTGCTGATGGAGCAGTCGGGCTCCATGCTGCTGTTGGGCAGCAGAATTAGTTTGGTTCCACTGAATAATGAAGTAGACTGTGTACCCAGTGTTCTAATTAAAACCCATGGTCATTCATCTATCTAATTGATACAATGCCTTGCAGTATCATTTTGTCCCAAATGTACCATTCCAGTCTGTGTTCTCCGCTCTATGAGCCTCTGCTGAGCAGAACGGCTCTGTGCCAAATATACATGGGACGAGACAACAGCGACTTTTCATCACACTCTCTCTTATACCCACTCTGAAAGATAATGTGCACTTGCACACTCAAAAACAAAGACGCACAAATCACACATTGTGCCACCGCCATAGTTATTAGACACATAAAGATGTCACAATGTAAAATTGACTGTTCACTAAAATCCTTCCCCAAATAATCATAGTTTAGCAACCACACAGCTGGCTGTCTAGTTTTGAAATTCAGTACATGCCAAAGTGGTATTCACTGGCATAAGAAATGGCAATATTTTGTTTCTCAAGAGTTTGAAGAGCAAAGTCTTTTCCTTTTTTTTTCAAGTTAGGCTGTTGGTATCTGCTCTTACATAAAATGAAAATGTTACCATGCCTGGCTAACTAGCTCACTACCTGCGGTGACCAAATTTTCAAACAGGGACTCTTAACTGTACCATGTTCATGCATGTGCCTGCCCTAATGCATCCACCATGATCATTTTGTTGAGGATGGAGGCCAATTATATCAGCACTTAATTTAGCATACCTACAAAGTGCACTTTCAACACCATGGACACCACGACTGCAACACTTTCTTTGCTCTTTAGAAATGACCGACTTCTCTTTGACATAACGGCTAAGCGTTGGCACACTGTTCTACCAGAAAGACCCACACGGGTTATAACCTATGACGCTTCTCTATGATGAATCAAAGGCCAGCAACAACCTTGACAACAATGCATTGATAAATCGATACACACAAATACAAATTAGTGTTGAATTTAGATATGTTGTGCATTTTATTGGGTGTGGTGGCAATGATTGGGACATAATATGATAAACTTCTAAGTATGCGAGGAAATAAAATATATAATTTTCTAATTATTATTTTATCTGTGGTGAAAACCAGGACAATTTGGTAGTGAATGCTGAAAACCTGTAAATTTGAATGTTTTCCACATATTTGTAGGAGCTCGAGACACTGATCTTGATACTGGGAAAATCCCAGAAAAACTGTTTGGTCACAGTATCACAAAGCCTTGACCTAGCATTAGCCAACTAGCATACATTGGTAAGTTACCATAGAAAAAAATAAAATACTTATGCAGGACTTAATTCAGTACGCTCTCAAAGACTTTGGTCTCATTAGTGTTTAAAAAGTTTTAAAAAAGCTTAAGTGTAACTTATGTTTATTTTCATATAGTAAGCATCCAAACCATGCAATTATGTTACAAGGCATCAACTTTTAATTAAACTTCTGTTAATAGTACTGCACTAACAAAGTGCAGTACATCGTTGATCTTTTATTTCTACTATTTCAGAGTTTACTTTTTTAAGTCAACTAACTACAGCTGATAGAATCTGCCAGCCAGAGTTGTCATTTCAGTTGACAAAGTTGGTGGTCTTTGGCTCGAGATGAGAGCTGTGCTTTTGTTTACTTTTGTATGAAATCAAAGTCCCATTGTTCTAAAAGAAAACCCTACAAATTTTATTGCAAATGTATCATTGTAAACTCTGGAGGGCATAGCAACAGAAACTAGGGGGGTTAGCCAATGGTTTGTTGGTGACCTGCATCAATTATACTTTTTTTCCCTAATAATATACACATGCAAGTCATCTCATGCCATTATGATCACAAACAAGGTGCCTTAGGGGCATAAGAAAGCTTGTATTAGGATTATGTGTTAATTAATAGAAAGGCAGACTTTGTTTTTTGTCTTTTTCATGTACAACAAATAGGTCTTTTGTATATGGTATACTACATGTTGTATGTATTGTTCATGCTGACAAAATACAGAAACTAACATCACCTACTGCTGTTCAGTCCTGCTCTCACAGCCCCAGAAAAATGAGAATAGTGACACATTTCCAGCACCGTGGTGACAAGCCTGACGCTTCCCTCGAGGAAGCGGATCTAAAAATAGCCAAAAATATATTAAAGATACCAGGGAGGTATTATGTGGAAATATTCCATGAATGCAATCATGTACACTGTACAGTATAATGTACATAAAGTATGTATAGATTTAGCATGTGTCAGTGCAGTCTGATTCTGGGCATCTGAATAACTCCCTGAATAACTCTGTGGAACCACGCTGAGTCCACTTTTATTAATTATACATATTACATGTGGATTATGTGAGTTTCATAACATATAATTTCATGATAAGGAGATGGTAGGTCGTAGGAATGAGTTGACACCTCAAGTGACATTTTGTGTCTATACTGTAATCAAGGATTCGGGATTATTCAGCTGCCTTTCAAAGTTTGCTTTGCTCATTCTCAGTCTTTTTTGTCCAAGATTGCATTTCTCTGCTTAGAGTAAATGGAAAGGAAATGTATCAGCGACATTTTAAATGTATCCTCTCTTGCACCAGTAAGCACAGCAACAGAGAGTGTTCAAATAATGAACCCCATGCCGTAGATATCTTGAGTCAAATATGAAGGCACATCGAAGCTGATGCTTAAATTAGATCTAATATATTTTTCTTGGGATAATATGTGATAATGTGGTAATGATGTATAATCATGTCACAGTAAGATGTATCTTCTTAAATACTAGTTCATCTGAGAAAATTACATTGTCATTCCTACGAAACAGTTGGTTATAGGTCAAAGCAAATGAACAAGAAATGCCAGAAATAAGAGAGAGACTTCAAGCATCACTGGCACTGACTGTCATAGTGAGGCCAACATTGTGGATAATTGGGTTTATTTACAGTACATAAAACCCTGGGTTTGTGCTCTTTCTACTCCACTAAAATAAAGCTCCATTTGGATTAAGGTCCCCTTCTTGTTCATTGGAGGCAACAATAATGAATGACTGTTATGTATGCCACACTTTATGCAAAATAATAAAGCAAAACAGAAGTACAAGCAGTGGCAGCTGTTAGCCATTAAGTACCTATTTATGGCAAACCTTAGAGCTCCAGGAGGACTTACTTGCATCTATTTTTTCACCAGACTGAAATCTTTTTTCAGTTATAATGAAGGGCCTGCTGTATATGAGCTCCAACAGATAAATTAGCACACAACTTGGTTAACCCGGTTGCATTATGTCTCAGTTCACAGTATCCACGGCACTTGTTCCACATTTAAAGTAATATAATGAGATGCAAGAAGTGTAATAATGCCATTACCTGTCTGAGACTGTGCTGCCTTTTATGGCTTCAAAATTGCACAGGAAACCATTGCAGCAGGCTGAAATGCCATAACAGGGACTTAAATATTGTCCCCGAGGGACTCCATGTGTCTATCTCCTAAGCAATGGAGCAATAAGAGCTGCAGCTCCTCCACTGTTACATTAGTGGGAGTAAACTTTTGAAATTTTCACTTTAGCTGGTGTACATGCATATTCAAGGCAGCAGCAAAGCTTGATCTAGTGCTCAACAAAGTGATCGACGCTTTAAAATATTCATTCAAATATGAGAAGAAGACAGGAAGCAAAATGGAAATGAAATATTCTTAGTGTATGGGGTAAAAACTAAAACTGTGTGTTATGTGATGGCATTCCTTATCAATGTATCCTCATACAACAGTTTGTATAATATCAAACAAATTGACACTCCACGAATGGCATTGTCACAATGTGTAGTTAACATAAAGTTACATAGGTTTAGGAAAAGAGACATGACAACATACTTTAATTTAACTGTAAAGCTGCTCCCCTAGGGGAAAGTCCTGTATTTATTTTTTTTAACCTGCCTGCTTCTGCAGGATTTCTTAATACTACTTTATACTACTATACTATTACCTCATAGTTGTACATATGAACAGTACGTGACAACCCACCTTCCATAATGCGTGGCATAATTAAAGTTTCAAAATTCAGTAGCAACACACAACAACTGGAAAACCCTTTGAATCACATGTAGCATTTCATTAACAATGGTAGTGTTATTTTAAATTCAACAAGTTATTCGTTGGCGGTCTATGTAAGCATCATATAATCCTATTTAAATGCAAGACACTAAAGAATTATACGTACATGTAAAGTGCTGCATAACTGTGTTCAATACTGCATCTCAGTCAGTTTCAATCAATAAATTTGCTCTGTGTGAATAGTGATAAAATGATAACAATAATAACAATCCTAGTTTGCATATTTAAACAGTTGTATGTAACTCTGGAGAGAGAAAATTGCTTGCTGAGTCTCATTCCAAAGTCCTTCAATGCTGACACTTTGGGTTGGTGGTTTAGATACCAAAAGCATCATTATTTTGCAACCTGTTAATTAGACTCAACCATGCATAATCTACAAGCATACCTTTAAGATAAAGTTGTGCATAAGTGTCTCAAAAAAGTTGGCATAAAGTTTGCCTCATTGGTTTACCATGTAGTTATAGTTCTAAAGAACTTGTTTGAATGTTTTGAAAGTTTTCTGTTTTGGATTTAAGTGTGACTGCTCTTTGATTCATCATTTAGGGTAGCACAACTTACAGCTCATTTTTTGGTGGTCAATAAGGCATATTTTGTGAGCATCAGCCAGAGCCTTTTATTTATAATGATTTGCTCAGTCATGCTTGTGTGGAATGGGGCAGCTGCTGGTTGGATAGATTTAAAAAATCAGTTTAAAATTAAGAGATCCTCTTGCAAATATTGACACATGTGAATAAGAACATTCAGCATATTGAAAGTAACATCTGTCAGTCATTTCAGGCTTTCAGGCACTGCCAGCGTGTTGCCTACAGATATGTTTAATGCCACTTTACAAATCTGCTCAATTACCCATGATGCACATCTCATCCCTTTCATCTTTTAAATGTCACTGTATTATAAGCAATGCTCATGATGATGTGTACTCATAAATCACTTGTAGCCAGAGGTGGCCCAAAAGCTAACATGCTGTTTTGGGGTGAGGTAGAAACTCATCCATAATTTCCCAGGATGCAGGGTGAGGGGTGTGGGCAAGGGAGGTTGCTCCTGCTAAAATGCCCCCGCGCTACAGGGGGCACATGTTTACTGACAGCCCCACAGAGGCTGCGAACAATCACCTGCTACCACACGTTCCTTTAGGGGCCATGCTGTTACATTAATGCATGGGGCTTCATCTCATTATTCATAGCTGCTTGACTCCGGGGGAAAACGGTTGAGAAGGAGCCACTACAGTAGCAAATGGGTACTGGGTCATCTTTAGCATTCCAGGTGGTATCAAGCCAAAGGGAACATGGTCCACAGAGAGAACAGCGCAGTGTTGTGTCATGCAAAATGGAAAGCATGTTTAAATTTAGCCAAAAATGTCCTGATTATAATATAATGAATATGCTCAGGTTTTAATGTGCTTGTCTTGTCTGTTTGCCTTTCTTTTGACTGAGAGAAGTGAAAATAGTTATCCACGTCAGGAATTAAAATGTCAAAATGTTTCATGAATTAAAACCCATGAATCAATAAATGAATGCAATTCAGGACCTCAGAGATGTTCAAGGATACTTATTTGAAAGGCAGAGCAGGTCAATAGTCAGGCTGTCTCAGGTAGTTTTGAAATGCAAATAAAATTATTGATAAATGGGATAAGCATGTCAATACATACTAAAAAAGGATACTTTAATAATTATACATACTCTCTGTCCTTCTGCCTTCAGAAGCACAAGTGATGGCTAATCAACAGTGTTTGCAGAAAAGCATGACTAAGTAACATGTTACAACAGTATTGTTACTTTTTTCAGTAACAACTATCGTGAGGGGTTTCTAATTTGAATTTTAGTTTGTGATACTACTGATCGACATTTTGGAAATTGTCTTGTTCACTGTCTTACCAAGATTTAGATTCAGGGTTGACATCATTTTCTTCTTTGTGTGATCTATGGATGGACTGTTTTGGGAAATATTAGCTTGCCACTTCTGGTAACTCCATAAAAAATATAGTTAATAACCATGTGATCTCAGCTGCCTTGCAAAAGTTAGCTCCTAGTTACAGTGGCTGACAAGGGCAAACGTGCTACAACGGCCTAGAACAGAGACGTGCTGCAGCTTCACTAATGCCAATTCCAAAACACATATGAAAAAACAAAACAAATACAACAATGTAAAAGTGCCACAAATGAATTATGGGTCTTGCAGATAGCAAAGACATACATTAACAGCAACAGCAACAGCAAACAATGCAGTGTCAAAGTCAAAAACACACAAACAAATAAAAACAAATGCAACAAATAAAGAGACGCTGCAGTCAACACAATGGAAGCTCTTCAAGCCTCTAGGGTAGGTGCTAAGGGAAACAGCTTGAATTTTGACCCAAGACAGAGCGCTAGCACTGTCTTCATAAATCTGTTGCTCTAATATCATAAAAAACTAAGGTAAAAACAAAAACAATAACAAAGAAAGCCATGTACCTCTTAACTCCACTTGTCTTCTCTCTTAAAAAACAACAGTTTCTCTTCGGTTCTCTGTTGGTTTTTTTGCAGGATTTGTATTTTTGACTTGGCATCAATTTTTTCATTACAGTTGTATTTCTTTCGTATTTTCGTATGTGCTTTTGAATCGGCATCATTTCTGAATTTGCAGCATGTTTCTCCCGATGGAAAAGTTTTGGGCCCCTGTAGCCGTGTCGGAGTTGGAGGATTTGTGTAAAGTTGGAGGGTTTTTGTAAACTTTTGATGGGACTCTCTCTGGGCTGTTTGCAGTCACTGTGGCTGATGTTAAGCTTGCTGTAGTTGGTAGAGTTGGTAAGAAAAAAAAACATCCAGGCAAAATGAATTCTGGAAGACCAAATACTGTATGACCTGCAAAATAACTGTGGGACGGATGAGCTAACCATCACTGACTCAGCAGGGGGCTAGACTTAACATGCAGGAAACAATGGAGGGAGCTGGCCTTGTGTCCCACTGGAGACAAAGAGGATTTCAGAAAGTAAATACTTTCAAAATGAAAGATGGCTGCATGTCAAACCATAGTATATTGTTTCCTGTTGTTTCAAGTGCTACATATATATAGAATATGTGATGTGTGGGTGTGGAGACTTTGGTGTTTTTGAAGGCGTTCTTTTACTTAGGTGTGATGATTAATGATTAAAGATTGAGCTAACATAGCCCATGTACTTTTTCAGTGAGTAATATGTACTTAATAGCTTTCATTATATGCAGTTTGCCCAACAGTGCTAATAATTGTCAAACTGAAACCACACACATTTACAGAGTGCTGTGGTTGAATGATTGAGCGCTGCATCTTCCCTCGTGTGTACTGAAAGAGTTCTTTCTTTGCAACATCAAAGTGGAAACTATGCAAAATAAGCTTAGAGAACGAAAAGAGAAACACGGGCGGAGAGAATCAGGTTGAATATAACGTCCATACCCCCTAACTTCAGCTTCATTGATATTATATGAGTGGAGTGAGGACTTCAAAGGATGGCTGGGTCTGATCGATAGCACAGATTCCAGGGTATTATGTTCACTCTTGCAGCTGGCATCAACAACTTAAAGGAAGAAAGGAACGATCCTTCCTTCCCTGCCCCTCTTACCTACAAAATATCGGACTTTTCACTCCTCACTACTTGCTTTAACCTCCCTTGTCATTCAAAAATTCCTTTATCTTTTATCTGAGGCGGTCACAGGGTGTCAGTGGAGCCTAATGAATCACTGGATACATACTCTGACTCGTGGTTCAGTGTTTTTCTCCGGTCGAGCTAATATGAGCCTAGAGCGCTCTGTACAGACACACAGGTGGATTTCACTGTTTGTGGTAGTATTAAAATATTCATACTAAATGGTGGCTTGTTTCTTTTATTGTTTTTCAGCTGGGGGGATTGGGAATGGAGGTTTTGATTTGTGTAGGTGCTGTGGTCTATCTTGATTTTGTGACATGTGAAGGATGAGGCATGACCACCTGACAATATGTTGTTACTTGTGGGATTATTTGAAATTGGTTTGACCCTGAAAGTATTTTTCAGAGGTGTTTTGTGGATGTGTGTGTTATGTATTATACAGTAGCTCAGCTTGGCCATAGCAACAATTGTTATAGATCTGTGTAACATCTTAAAAGCTGTTTAGGACTTCATTGAAAATGTGCAGCCTCATCAAACTTGCCTCAGGTTGTTTTTTTTTTTTTTGATTGTGTAAAACAAAAAAAATGTTTTTGAAAGAATGTAAAGGCAAAAACTACAAGATGGTTTGAGGAGATCCAGTGAATGGTATTCCTGTTGAAAGGAACTGAAACATATAAATACATTATTCTTAAGTTATACACAGTATTTTTGGCTCTGCAAGGGGAAGGCATGGAAACTGCATCCCAGTCCCCAGCTTCCTGAAAAGACAGTGTGAAATTGAAAAGCGACTCCACATCCTGAAATGATATTTATAAATCACAGCAGCATGTTGGCAGTAAAATTCCAAGAATGGATTGAATCAGTTCACGCGCTCTGCAAAGGAAACATCCTCTACACACCATACATGGCTGACGTTTGGGGTAGTCGTCAGGAACAGGGTAAAAAGTAATGAAATGTGATTATGCTTTTTAGAAATTTTTAGTTCAGTGGGTTTTTTTTTTTATCAGCTTGCAGTTTCATCTTAAGTGAAATGTTTATTTATGCCTATGCGCCGGCAATGGCTGTGGCCTGAGGCATTTTCTTTTTTTTTTCAGTTGTCTGTCCATCTGGCTGTCTGTCCATCTGTTTTATTGTGAATGCTATATCTCAATAACACCTTGAGAGATCTTCAAATTTGGCACAAACTGGAGGATTAATTGATTAGAATTTGGTGTTTAAAAGTTAAGGTAACTGTGGCCTCTTCTGTCTCATTCTTGTGAATGCAATATCTGAAGAACATGAATTTGGTGGTTGAAGGCCAAAGGTTTCTGTGACCTTGGATCCGTCTCATTCTAGTGAAAATGATATCTAAAGAACACCTCGGGGGAATTTCTTCAAATTTAATATGAACGTTCACTTGGAGTCAACAATGACCTGATTAGACTTTGATGGTCAAAAGTCAAAGGTCACGCAACTATATTGAAAACAGCTTTCTGACCATAATTCAACCCCATAAGTGAGAAAAAGAAGGCCAGACATTTGATCAGATACTCAGTTGGTGACACTAGTCTTGGGTGCCCACCTTTTGTGCTGCTGGGGAGAAGTTGGTGTGACATATCCATGTTTTCACAGACATGGACGTTAGGGCTGTGCAATTAATCGAATTTCAATTTTGAATTTACAATTTTGTCTTCCCTCGATTTTCAAAACAAGATAGTCGAGATAAAACGATTTTGTGCAGCATGATGAGTTTAACACTGTCCCGTCCCACCGAAGTCCAAATAGAGGTTTGAGCACGGGTTGAAAACAGTGAGTCACGATGCACTGCCTCTCTGGTTATTTTGAAACTTCGGTGTCTCATTTGGATGCAGACAGTGTGCGTAGCGAGAGCGACAACAAGCAGGAGCGGGGAGAGCAGGTGTGTATGTGCCGGTGATGGTGACAGTGAGGCTGCAGCGAGAGGAGCAGAGAGTATAAAGTGAAACATGGCTGTGTGACGCGTCAGCAGGCTGTTTGTCAGTAAATAAATGCTATAACTCCTAAAGACCTGAGACACATTCACATGTCTAGCTTGCCAGCTGCCGATTAAAGTGACAGAAGTTAGCAAGCTAAGTTAGCTTTTCACTGGAAATTGACCAGGCTCTCTTAAGGTGGACTGTTAAGGTGGACCAGCCTTTCTCATTGTAGTGACACTCCCAGCTGCTTCTTAAAAGATAATGGAGAAATGTCAGTCTGCTGAGTCTCTCCTGAGCCAGTGTAACAATCATTGATCCCTACGCAAAATAAATTTTGCTGTTATTGATACAGTAACCGCTATGTATTGTTACATTATATTAGATGAGGAAGGTTTTATTATTATTATTATGTGAATGTGAACAAACTACGGAAATGTGCAAGATGTGTCACACAGTTGTGGCTGCACTACAAAGCCTTCATTGTTTTTCAGTTCAAGTTAAAGGACATCCAGTGTTAAAAATAAACACCAGAGTTAATGTTCAGTAACTGCATGATATTCTGAAGGCTAGTGAGTAATCATGTTAACTAATCGTTAAATAACATTTATTCAATTAAAATATTGAAATATTTCATTGATACATTTTTTTAAGTTTTTTTGTTTGTTTGTTTTTTTTTTTTTTTGGTACTGCCGTACATGTTTCACTCTTATGTTATTAAAAGTGCAAGTTCATACAAACATGATATTACAAATACTGTGTTTTCAGACTACACATAACAAACACTCAAGGACACGCAGCACTTACAAGCCAGTGAGGAAATCCCAGTGCTGCTTCAAGGGAAAAGTTTCTGACAGGTTTATTGGGAGACCTGGAAGTGAGCCCAAGGGTTCCTAAGAACTGCTTAATACAAGATTGTTAGAGAATGCGGATGAACTCTTTGACGCCGAGTCTGGAGCCAAGAAAAGCCAGGCCCTCCGAGATAAGAACTGAGCCGTGTTACAGTGGTGAATATTTTAGCACATCATATCAAGATAAGTCTTTTTATCCGTCTCACTCTCTTACCCGTGGACAGAATCCATTTAGGACGTGTACATCCTTAAAGTCTTCTTGATGGCATCAAAGTCAAAGTCTGGGCTAATGGTTAAGCATGGCACAAAGTGCATCTCCCTACTGAGGTATTCTGCACTTGTATTGGCCTTTTGTATGGTTGCTCTGTCTTTAATAGTCCGGGTACTCTGCCTTTAGTCATCTGGATTTATAAGTGCCTTTGAGGGTCTTTTTAGTCCCATTATGAATATGCTTGGCCAGGTGTGCTGTTTAAGGTACTTAAGCAATTAAAGGCATGAGAGCAGAGCACATATTTACCTTAAAAATAGAATGTGTTTAGCATGTATAATTGGCCCCGTGCAAAGCTGGCTGCTTAAATATGCAATGGTTATACTAATGAGTGTCACCACTGGATAATCACAGTGGAGTTGTAAGAAAAAGCCTCAAGCTGTCTGCTCACCTACTTATTAATATCTGTGATCAGGGTGTTTGACTAAATGTGGTCCTACTTTGATCTCCGAAGAAAAAAAACAATACCTTAAAAATATATTAAATATGTCTCTCGGCTGAACTGTGGGTAGGTTTAAACAGGTTTTATTATGAAGTCATTGCTTTTGTTGTTTAGATAATCTTCAAAAGATGATATTTATGACCCAATGTGTATTATACAGGTGTATTGTAAAAGGAATAAAGGGCCAGCCTCACCCTTTTTGCAAACAAGATAATGTAAAAGCATCATTGAACATTGACGAGGAAGGGATGAGTCATACATTTTCATCAAGCAATATGGAATTATTTTTTGGCATTTTTTGCTGCAGTTTAGGCACCACCTTCGAACCTTTAAATAATCTCCATTGCTGGATTTATAGAGTCCTGATAAAGTGCTGACAGGTAATTGTGGATGACAAGATGACTTTCAGATAGAGGCAATATTTAGATTCCTTCAAAGCTGCAGTGAGGTGTTTTTATTGCTGTTTTGCTAAATATCTACTAAACCAGTGAAATGTAAGTAAGTGCATTTACTCAAGTACTGTGCTTACAGTTTTGAGGTACTTGTACCATATAGAAATGTTTCTAATTGTTGCTACATTATACTTTTACTCCCCCTTTTTTTAACCCACTGCATTTACCTGACAACTTTAGGTAGTTACTTTTGAGATTAAGTTTTTGCAAAAATATGTGATGATCTTATCAAACACAAGGCATTGGTATATTATAGCAGAGTTTCGGCCTTTTTGACTCATGACCACTTACAAAATGCAGTGTCTAGTCGGAGCCCCTTGTCATGTTTCAGCTGTCAGCTGTTTCACTTCTCAAGTTTAATTTCAATAACTGTTCAGACTGAATGTGGTAAATTATGCAATATTTTACAGAAAACTAAACATGTGGGAAAAGGCAAAAAATATATTTAATAAAGAAGCCTTGTCAAGAGGGCGTGACCCCTAGGTTGGTAACTATTGGACTAAACTACCCAACTGTAACTGAAACAGAAACTAGCTCCATCATCTATACCAGTGAGCTACTTTCACATGCTGTATCAATATTAAAAATCTAAAAACAAACTTTCTGCAGAACAGAGGCTTTTACTTTTGATAATTTAATCATATTCTGTTTGTAAAACATGTAATCTCGGTTAGGTAGGAGTTTGAATGCAGGACTTTTTCATCTAGTGATTGTTACTACAATTTTTTATTGTTAATTTTACTTAAATTAAAACAAATCTTGAGGTTGTGAGGGTTTTGTTAGGTTCACAGTGTAATATTGGCTGCAAAAATCATCAATATTTATGGTGTTTTACTGTATTATGTAAAAAGTGTACATTACTTTTAGAATTTTGCCATAATTTTACAGCAATCTGTTACAGTGAAAAGGGATCTTAGTACTTCTTGGACCACTGTAGTGAAGTCTTAGGCTTCTGGGGGCCGTAAGCTTTGTTTGCCTGCAACCATGATGAACTCACCTCAACCTGAGAGTAAGTGATATAAGTTGTTGTTTTAAAATACAGACATGTGGAAAACAACAACTAAAATCCCTAAAAGAAAATGCATAAATGAATCCACTCAGTGTTGTTTCCATGTTATTAAATTACTGAAATGTTGACAAAATGAACTAAGACTCCAAATTGGTATTTGGTTGTTTTCGGGTCACTTGATGGCTGAGAACATTAAACAGCTGCTTAAATGCATTGAGGCACTTCTCATGATAAAAATGAATCGGGGCTCTATATTTGATTTAAGAAAATATGAAAGGACATCATACCGAGGGAAGGTTGGAAGTCTGCCACTCATTTACTGTAAATCAGTTTGTTTTATAATACTCCGCCATATGACTGGATATATTAAGGATTTAAACCTTATACGGATCCTAGCTTCAAGGGAGGTGCAGCATGCAATGCCATCAGTCAGTAAGCCATCATTTCAGTCTGAGCTGTAGAAAGTGAGACAGCTTGGCAGATCAATACTACATTCTCTGTGTGCAGTGAATCAACAAATATACCCAAAGGATCACGGGGGGACAATTGTACATGGGCTTGATACAGTGCGGGTGCTTTTTCTGCCACTGAAGGTGGACACTTCTATCCATACTTCACCCCCATAACGTCTGATGGCATGTCTGTAAAAGTTTGCCCACAATACTGTTTGAGTAAAGACTAGTGATGATATGAATATGAGTGGAGACACACTTAAATGTCTCTTAAACATGAATACTGTTGTACAGTCAGTGCATGTGTGTCGCACTTTAATCCACTTCCACAGAGTAAGTGTGGAAAGACTCATGAACAGGCAGGTAACAGCTTTGGATTATCGTTTGGAATATGGTAAGCTATTTAAAAGTATACACTTTCCATTGTGAAAGAGGAAACCACACATCAGCGTTAACCATTGAGCTGAGTCTATTTTTATCATATTATCATCAAAGGAGGAGGGTAAAGATAAATGTCTATTCAAGGTGGAAGAAACACGTGCTTTATAAATGGATATATATCGGATACAAAGACGAGAGGCCATCAAATATTCAGGTGTGATAATCTTCCAGGAAGCTGTTGAAATTACATCTTCCAATTTATCTGTCTCTTTCTTCATGTGTTTTGTGAGTTATCGCACTTGTTAATCAGGTCACGTTTCTTCCCTTTTCCCTGCTCAGCCGATTACGAAAGAAATGTGATCCAATATCTGAAAATGCGATTTAATGAACCTTTTTTTCTGTGCCCAGTCCAGAAGACTGGGGATGTAGATTACTGTAATGAATAAGAGAGTGGAGCTTGCTCTGAGTGAGCGTCACCAAAATGCAGATGATGGCTTGAAAGTGAGTTTAATTTATCACGGTCTATTACAGCATGTACAAGCTTTCATGATCAAGGCAATGACCCGTTTTTCCAGACAACTACACAGCATGTGGTTTGAACACACTGTGGGAGTGAAAGTGCATTGGGTTTGATTTATCAAGCAGGGAAGAAATTTCTGCAGCGAGCAATGCTGTAACGACATGTAATCTACAGCCTGATCCATCTCTGCGTGATTCAAGTGTTTGCTCAGTTTTACATTTCCTGTATGTTAAGTGTTAATTTAATATACAGTACAAGAACCACGATATGCACTCACTGATACTTTGAGATATGACATATTTTTTGGATAAGGGGAAACAGGATATGCAGTATATAAACAAAATTTTGGTCTGAACGTTGTCACATCCGCTCACCTCTTGTCTGCATTCTTTTCTTTTAATGGGAGTTGTTTGAGATTATTTTCTCTCTGCAAAAGTATAAGAGCCACTGTTATCCAGAGCGTCTGTTTCTGTAGGCTGCTCAAAACTCAGTGCTTTCTTTCAAGAGCAGAATTTCATCTTCTTGCCTCTGAGGGTATAAGCAGTGCCATTTTAGTAGTCTTTAGTGTGTCTAAAATTTCTTCAGCCTGTATGCCTTCAAGTCTTTATGGAGTTCCTCGATATTCAGAGTTATTTCATGTGTGATATCAGTCATTTTCATTTTTTTTCTTACACTTTCTCCCCCACTGTATTTCTTCTCCCTATCAGCTTTAGTTTTTTGCAGTCAAAGTTCTAACAAGCACCTGAGCACTTTTTCTCACTTATGTAGTTAAAGTCCAAGTCCTCTTACGAAAGAGGGGGGCTTGATGAATGAGTGTAATGATTCACTTAAAGATGTGCATTTACCTTAATAATGGCCCTTTCGTGGGTCTCCAGACTCTGCAGACTAGTGGAAAGAGTTCACACCAAGCCATACAGTGATTTCTTTTCTCTAGATGGAGACTTTACGTAAAGAAAGCAGGCTGTAACTTGAAGTTGTCCTAGGCACAAGGAGCCTCTCAGGATGTCAAAATGAGATGCCAAGATCATATAGAAACTACAATAGGCACGAGGTTTGTTTGAGATGAGTTGTGGCTTGGCTTATAAGTAGTCAAGAGTAGGCGATGGCTATCGAGGAATGTATCAAAAGCTGTTTGGAGTTGGCTCGACTGGATTTACTAGAAAAATGCATTTGTGTTCTTTGCCGATGAAGTAGATGCAATACGAATACAAATTCTACTATTATTGTTCAGAGATGGCAGTATCAGTATGAATATAAAGGTTTGATAATATTTTCTAACGGCTTATTTAACTTTTCAGATCACTTAAATCATGCAACAAATATTTGACACCATTATTTTTTATATTCTTTTAAATAAATTAAGAGCTACAGTATGTAAAAAAAACACAAGAATAAAGTACAAACATTCAATAAAAAAATAAAAGCATGTAAATAAAACTAAAATCAAGTGAAGATAATACGCAGAAGGAACAGTGATGGCAATAACAGAAAACAATTTTGTTAAATTGTTAAATTGTCAAAAACGTACTGATTAAATCCATTTGTGACAGTAACGCATGTAAATTGGTCTATTAACCAACATGCAATGCGCTCAGCAAGATGGGGATCAATATTCCGCAGGTCTGCCCTGGTCTGACTCATCTCAAAAATGTAGGTAGATGCTGTATTGGTCTTTTGTATGTCAGCAAAGCATTGGACTGGGCAATTCATTGAAATAATTTCTCATCTGATTTCAGTGAGTTGTTTATATGTTCAAGGCATTATGATCTATGTTGAGTAGGAAGAAATTGTCTCCACTTACTTATAATCTTGACAGTTAAGCTATAATCGCTGCTACATGCTCAAAAGAGGAATGTGTGTTAGGCTTACATTAACTCTTTCTTTTTTCTTTGAGCCAAGAGAACAAGCACTATAAAGTCACAACCTCACAGGGACTGTCAACACTGTGCTCACCCCACTGACAATCAAAGGTCATCACTGGGTGATCTACCGTGAGGGTTTTTGCCCAGAGTGCACCTGTTGGCCATGCAGTTACAGTGTCTTTGCCACTATTTTCAGCATTATGTCCAAATTACTGAATATAATCTAGCTTTGAAGAAACTTCAGCTACCAGAATAAACACTGTGTTGCATGTCCATCAATGCAAAGATATATTTTCTTGCCTTTTTGCTAAGCCATGAGCATGCTGGCATATAGTCAGTTTCTGTCAGCGCCGCTGTCCAAGGTGCTGAATCCAGAGAAAAGAAGTCAGGAGTCAGAAATCAGGACTGTGGTATGATCTCTGCACTTGAATCTAGTTAAGGTAGTAACAGTAAAGTTTTACCCTTTTGGAGGTTACTAACTCTCTTTCAAATCCACACAGAATAACTTCACATAACTTCACATAAAAAACTTTGTTCTCATGTTTGGAAACAACCAGCCTGCAATTGTGCTTTGCAGTGTCACATTGGAGTGCAATATCAGGCAATACATTTCATTATAAATGTTTACTTTAGAATGAAATTTATACAATATATACTGTATATACACATATCCATATTGGCAACACAGTCAAGCCTACAGACAAACCTTAGGTGCTTATGCCAGGAAATAATCCATAGAAATGAAATATAAATTAAAGCTTGATTTTGCACTGCAGTACTGGAGTCATCTTGAGAGATTTTTTTTTTAATACTTATGAAGGTTTTTTTTCCAGTTTATGTGCTTCATGTACTGAAAAACAAAGGGATGAATAGCAAACATCATAACATGGTCGAGGACATAAAAAACAATCCACAGTGAATCTAAATAGGACACGAATGCAGGGACTGTGCATGTGAATCTATTAACTTGAATCACACTGGAATTGTCCTTTAAAGTGATTCATTGAGGTCTGCATATGATGTAGTACTGAACACGTGGATTAGATCATTCTTCTTTCAAAGCATCCCTGCCTTTATGGTTTTAATATTGATGGTGTGATGATAAGTACTTTCCAGTGATGTTAGAGATCCTTTTCCCATTGGCTTAACTTTGTGTTTGTATCATTATCATCTGCTTTTCTCTGAGGAGGACCTCTTACACACCTTAAAAAGGGCACAATAATATAAATGTTTTATGAGTGCTGCCATGTGCTCTACTGTTCTGCAATACAGCATGAAAGGCAGCCTTTCCTCTTCAGATGCTGTTTTAAAGCCCCCATGGAGTTACATTTTTATGAGTTGTAGCGCCTCAGAGTTTATCAAGGAATTTTACTCAAATGTCCTTACTTGTGAGGTGCTCAAGATTTTTTATATCTCTATACTGGAGGCATCTGGTAGCGATGACTCATCGCAAAAGGGTTGCCAAAAATTTCTGAGCCTGGCCTTGCTTGCCTGACAAAAAATCTTTATACGTGTACTGCACAGTGCATCCAGGCACCTGTCCAGGTTTGGAATAAGGTTGATCCTAAGGAGAGTCTGTGCGTCCCATCAGCTTCAGTGCTGTTTCTGATGGCTCTGCAAAAAGGTTATTTCCGCTCATGCAGCCGTAGCACACTATATTTGCCTTTTTCACCTGAAGTCTCCTTAGAATCGCAGGCATATTAGCAAAATGCCTACACTAGCTGCAAGCAAAGGGCAGGCTATTATAGCTGATGATAGCCTGGCAACCTCTTTAAGTAAACAAAGTCAACACCCGCACAGTGTAAGGGTTCAAGTAATTTCCCAAAGACGAACAGCGTGCATGTATGTTTATGTCGTTCGACTCATTCTGATTAGTTTAAGCCCATTTGCATAATGCAAGGCGGCAAAGCCTGCAGGGGTTTTTTTGTGTGTGTGGGGAAGAGGAAAAGCCAATTGAGGTTAAAATGAGAGGAAGCTAAAATGGCATAGAGTCATAAGATTATATGTCAAAACACAGTTGCTGGCAGAAGAGAAAAAGAAACATTACTGATTAGATAATTATATTATTTATATTTGCATCCCTAGTGAAAAGGCTTTATTGGATTCATATCTGCGTCATAAAGAGCTGCATTATTTTTAGATGTGCTAGCTCCATGGATATGAATGTTAATGCAGTTAGGCCCATCAAATTGGCTAGGTGTCTCCAGTGATGAAGTGATTGCCATAACGACTGGTACACACATTTAAGGTCTCCAGAGGATAATTCCTGGTGACTTCGATCGTACCCTGACTTTTGCGCCACAATGGCAAAACTTTCAGTCCGTTCAATAGGCTACTTACTGCAAAAACTGCCGATCTAACCAAGTGTAATAATCTTATATTTAGATTAAAAAATCTAGTTAGTCTTGTTTTAAGTATAAATGGATTATCTAGTGCACACAGTTTTACTGGTTTTAAGACATCTTAACAAGCAAAATTTGCTTACTGCACTGGCAGCCAAATTTGCTTCTTTTAAGTGCAAGTATGCTTAAATCTAGGGTGTTTGGCCTTAAATTTGACAGGCCATTTTTGCAGTGTAGTTCATGACCTTGAAATGACCAAGTCGTGCCAACCACATTTTTGAGCTCAAGTTAGCATGGCAAAATGCAAACATGCTAAATGTTACTTGCTGAAAACTAGCACACTAAAAGAAAGCATGTTCATGTAACATATTAACATATAACAACATACATTTAAATGTCAAATTTGCTACATTCATAGGCCACAATCGCTACCAAGTAACACTTGATCACCCCTGCTCAGTGTTGCTTTGCACTTGATACACCTCATGTTGTTGGCAGATATTTCATAGTTTTGCTGGAAGGAGTAAAAAAACGGAAACTGCAACCACCATCTAATCCTAGCATTTTGGAATTATACATCTATTTGGGGAAATACAATAGCATTGTAACTAAGATTTTGATTTGGGTCCAATGTCCTGGCTGTGTTTACCTGGAGTCTGAAATGAGATGGTATAACCATCACGCTTTCGTCTTTTAAAGTGTGCATCAGCCCTACGGGCTGCTGGCTATAGGCTATCGACTTAAACTACAAGTGATTTATCTTTTTATTCACTCATTTATTGAACTGCTCTGTTAATTATTTACAAATAGTAAATGGATGCTACTTAGTTGCACTCATGCATTATCAATGCGCTGTCGCAACAGATTTGTGTCATATAATAAACAATTGTACAGAACTTGAGCTCAACCTGCTCACCACGTGCAAGAAAATGAAAACTAAGATAACTGTTAAGTCAGTTTTTGTTTTTTACTTAAGTCCTAATATTGTAGTCCAAAGAATTGCTGTTGTTGCCGTATACCTCCATACTGTTTCTTCCTTTATCTGCACTCTATTATCACAGATTCCTTTTATTAAAATGATATTTACTCGCACTGTCTCTGAAATGAAGCTCATTAAATACCATTGCCTGTTAGGTTGCCCTACTCATCAAACTATGACATTTGAGAAACACCTCTAGCATTTGTCTTTTTAGGTTTAGGCAACAAAAGTGATTTGGTTAGGTTCAGAGAAAAGATCATGGTTCGGGTTGAAATAAGTGTGTTTTCTTACTAACTTGTCGTAACGTTAAAATTGTCACATGACAAACTACATTATGTTGTTAAGTAACTCAACTATGACTTGGTTTTCCACAGGACACAAACGGAAATCTCTTGTGTAAAAGTCCTGTATTTGCTTTTCCCATCTACCTGCCCCCAAAATACGTGGACTTTCAAAGGTCAAGAAACTTTGCAACTTGTCATAAAATGGCCAAGTTGTAGATTGTTGCTGTCTTGTCACCAAAACAACCACATCCTACACTGATGATGGATTTTCCTTTTTGTTCTTGTTGGGTATACATTAGCATTTACCCTAAAGATGGGTTCAAATGCGATCCAGACCACCTTGTGTTTTGTTTTGTTTTTTTTTTTTCATTTTTTTAACTTTATTGCCATTTACATTCATGAACAGGCAATTATCACTGTAGAACAGACACCTTGAGAGTGAGTCTTACCTAACATAATTGCACATGTGGGCAAAGATTCACCATACCACAGTATTTGACATACTTACATAGTATATGTACATACAGACCCATGTATTCACCTTCCATGAACATAATTAAATGCACCCATCCATACCCACACACATAAGCACAGCTCATGTGTGTATATATATACACAGTACACACATGCTGATGTACATCATGTACATACATGCAGACATATGCAAGATTGTACGAAGGATTGACAACCTTGTGTTTTGAGTAATTGGATCACATCTTGGTAGTTATTTAAAGCATTTAAACTTGTATTTAGTACTGTCCACTTTCTATCTGATAGCCCAAGATGCATTTCAAAACCAAGACTAAACATGGTTATAGTAAAATGTAATTATTTGCATGTACCTTATGATTCCTCTACAAAGTATGGTATGTGAGAAAGGATGAGAGCATGATATAGGATATGTCTCTCTGTGGCTCACTGGTTGGCTGCCTGTTTATTCGTGCAATAAACCAGCCATTTTCTATGAATTTGTCATTGGGCTTTATGCTTCCCTGTTAACCGTTGACCTGAGGAGCGACTAAACAAAAGCTCCATCCTTATGTGATCCCAAGGTGGCTGATTCCAGCAAGGTCAGTCTTTTTTCTAGCTATTGATCACTCAGCAGATCAGTGCCAGCGACCAATAAAATGTAGAGTCAAGGACTGCTAAATCCAATCACCAGATGCCAAAGGGGCTATATCATAGCCTGCATCGAAGGACTTTATGATTTGGAACCAATTGAGTTGGTTGTGATGCTGTAAAACAAAGTGGATTGTTCAGATATATTCAACAGCAGGCATTAATGATTAAGATGTGAGACTCAGCAACACAGCAGCCCTAGTTTATGATTACTGGATTAGGAACAGAATCCATATTTCATAAATGAGAGTGTAGAGAGAATGAGAAAGTAGAATTTCATATGAGGTGTTCATTATATCCTCCTCAACAACTGTCTAGTTGAGAGAAACAATTGCTTGAAATGTAAAACAAGCAAATAAAATTGAACCTTTAATATGGAATTTATTGCACCTGGGTAATAACAAAAAATGATGAAGCTGGTGTTGGATAATTTCTGAAATACTTTGTGGATATTCGTAGATATCACTTAGACCAGCTGAAGACAATAAGTGGATGGTTTCCTGGAAGTTTTGAGGGTATAGATTTAAGGACAAAGAGGGGAGACAGAGAGGCAACAAGGATAAACTTATGCCAAAAAATATTGTTGTTGAGTTCAGAAACTTGTTCCCAGCCAACAGGGGGTTTGAGTTGCCTGGTTACCCACTGCAGCTCTTAAAGTTGGGGAGAGAGCAACAGTCTTTGTAAATTGCCTCACAGTCTTTGGTGACTTGACAGCTTATCTCTTCTGGTTTGACAGCCTCCCTGTAGTCCTGGACATCACTTGATTTTTCACTTTAGGTCTGACATTGTTTTGACTGCATCAAGTGTTTATACCTATAATTTTTATAGTGGGAATATTTTTATATTCTGTCTGTATTTTGTTGAGTTTATTTGTATGTTTTTCATTTTTGTGAATATGAGACCAGCGGTTTTATTGCAATTTAAGTGTGTAATCATTAGTAGTACATTTTTACACACATTATGAAGTATTGATTGTTTTGATGTAAAAAAGAAACTGCAGCTTTTTTTTTTTTTTTTTTTACCATTGGTGGACTATGGTGATCTTTTCTACACACACCTCTGCTCAGTGTCTCCCTATGGTCGATACAGCTTACTAAGCATCACTGAGGTTCATTACAAATTGTAAAGCTCTGACCTGCCATTGTGAGTTGTACTCTCAGGTAGGATGTCTGTGTTTGGTGACCCGTAGGCTCTTACGTTGGTACACCTCTATATATAAGGCAATTATTGGTCTGCTCCCACACTACCTATGTGTTTTTATCATGCAGACAAGTACCGGACGGTATTTATTGCCCTCTCAGGACCTCTTTATGCTCTCTGTCCCAAACACTTGGACAGAAATTGAGAAAAAGGCTTTTGGACCTTCTGAGATTTAGACTCTTTTTGGTGACATATATTTTTTGGCATCATTTAACCTTTGAATGAACAACATGATGTTTTGATGTGTTTAAAGAGTCGCTGTTGTGGTGTTTTTGCATGGCAAATGTTAGAGATCAGTTGTCAGTCAGATAGTGAGGATGCATGCTGTACTGTATGAAGCGTCTCTGTTGATGATGGTTTTAATAGGTGTTACTACTCTGTCTGTTGAGCCATGTTGGCTATCATCGCTGCTCCCTGTGTTTATTCCAAACAAACCACTGCTGCTGCTCCTGTCATGTAAATGATATCACCTGCAGCACTCCTCAAGATTTTCCTCATAATCTCTGCACAAACCAGATATTTATATTTTTTTAGGTTTCATGAAGAACGTACTCCCTTATATGAACACGTAGCACAGTATAATTGCTGACATGCAAATTTTGTGTGAAATATTTAGAAGCAATAATGTGGGCATTTACATTTATTACAACAGTGTTTGCTGTATTTTAAATGGCTTGTAGTAGCTAGTATGAGAAGTGAAGGAATATATTTGAGCACTTTAAAGGTAGAAAACATGTAACTCTCCACTTTGCTGTTTTGACTAAAATGTTTTTCAGCTGTATGTCCACATAGACTATGGTTTTGATGCATTGTGTTAAAATTCGCAATTATAAGCTCTTAGCACTTTGTGTCAAAAATGTTTACTTTCATCTTTCTTATGTTGCTCCGCTCACAGAGTACATTTTTAAAAATTGATAGACAGGAGAAATCAGATATAAACTAGGCGATAGATTTTACCTTGTAAATTTGTAATGTTAATTCTTGGAGAGCAAGGATGGTTTTATTTCATTCATATTGGCAACGCAGTTATTTTAAAACACATTATTCTGATTGATGTTTCCTGGTAGATGCGCATGCCCTTCAGTACAGAAAGGCAGTCAAGCAGTATTCTTAAGAGGCAATCTGATGGTCTGGTTTCATCGTTGCACAAGAGATGAATACTTTTTTATCATCAAGTCATTATATAAAAACAAAAGAGGCTGTTGCTGCATGGCTATATATGGATTCAAATGAAAAGCGTCTGTTGAAAGAACTCATTTGAAAGGTTTCGTGACTGAATGTTTGAAAACTGTCACAGAGACACTCTGTGCAGTTCAAAGTATTCCTTTAACCCCTGTTTAAAGAATCACAGGCTTAAAAAAAAAAAAAGAGAAAAAACACCATGACTTAATTTGACCCATTTTACAAAGCTTGTCAATAAACATAATATGCATTCTTGTGTCTGACAGGGGTTTAACAATAATTTTTAAAATATTTTTTAAATATTTTTTTTACAATAAACAGCCCATTGGCATCACTGTTGGTAACATGCATAAGGTAGATAGCTTTAACCCTTTATTCACCATTTAGTGCATACATATAACCATATACAAAGTCAATAAAATAATGATATTGGATTGGATATTGGATAAAAGTAACAAAGCAGCAATAATAATGAACATAAAAATACCAAAGTATAACTTACAATATTCCTGCAGAGATTTTTTAACTATAATGACAATATTAGACAATATATGATTATGCATAATCATTTTCTCATTTGTCCATGTGTTGAGGCATTTGAGAATTATCTTGTTAACAAACTAAACTCATGTTTACATTCAGTGTTGCTCATCTGAACGCAATGTATAACCTTGAGGTCTAAAAACAGGTGGAATGCATTTTGCTTCCATATAAGAAATTTTGCAAAGCTGATTATTATTATTATTATTATTATTATTATTATTATTATTATTATTATTATTATTATTATTATTATTATTATTATTTTTTTTATTTATTTATTTATTTATTTATTTATTTATTTATTTATTTATTTATTCATTCATCTATTTATTTATTTAAGATTTTGGGGATTGTTAAGATCCATGTTTACTTGTTAGCATTCTCCTTCTTCCCTGCCTTTACTAGCGGGTTGCTTTGTTTCTTGGCACAATACACATTATACTGCCCCAGGTAGATCAGTGAAATAGTTTGCAACCATTGGCATGGATATGTATAATGTCATTGCTAAGCAACTTTACCCTTGTGCATGTTCACAAGAACAAATAAAACAGGCAAACACACCCATAAAATGTGCCCCTCTTTTGATAAAATCCACCACATGAAAATGAAAATTAGCCAAATGTGTCTTATTTTTTAATTTTGCAAACTAATGTCAAGAAAGATACATTTTTTAATATTTGACTGATAGATAGGCCCTAATGCAAAATTGTTTTACATTGTATTTTTCTTTTTTTTTCTTTTTTTTTTTTTAAAATCAAAATCTCATTGTGTGATCCCTTCAAGGGAAAAACCAATTAGTCAGTGAAACCAGTACTAAATCAGCACATTCTCACCCCAAACTCTTCAAATAACAATGCTTGATACCTGTCCTATGCATCAAAATATCAAGCTTCCCTCCAGTGTCAGTTTTTGACGCACAGGGATGCATGTCCTTTGTCTTTTCAAAATAAACCTCTGTTTTTACAGAATCCATCCAGTTTTAGTTTTTTTTAATAAGCTTTGTTTGTTGGTCTTTTTTTATTTTTAGGAACATTTCCTTGGGCAACAGAGGCATGAGGTTAGGTTTAGAAAAAAACATGGTTTTATTTAAAGTAAGTGTTCGTTACTAACGTGATCTCGTTAGCGTCATGTGCTACACATGATAGCACTCTGCGTTGGTATTAAAATAACTATTACTACTACTAATACTTACTTACTATTTGGTTTCACAGGATTCAAACAGTCTGCAGTCTGCAGGGTTTTTTTTTAACCTTTCACCTCTCTTCCAACTTGCCCTATGTGGACTTTCTCATACTTTATGCTACAACAGTTCCTTACAGCTGCAAATACCATTGCTAAAGGGTGTGCATCAATGACTGACACCAAGGGCCTCTGACCAAGTGTCGATACTTAATAAGTAGGGAGTGAGACTGGATTGACTAATCCTGACTGATCCCACTGGTTCTCACGCTGAATGATATCCTGCAGAAATATTTTATATCATCTATTGTAAGTGAGCAGAATGCATTATTAAACCAACCATGTTGCTCTTTAATTGGGTGAATAGAGAATCAATTTCTATATACTTTTCAGTCTATTTTATTTTTGTTGATCTACACTATTTTTTGTATGAGATTAGTGAATAAAACATGTCCGGGGATGAGCAGGTGCTAAAGGTCACTTACTAAAGAAGTATGTGGCCTCAGAGGTGAGAATGTACCGCTGAAGATGGATCGGTCTTCCCAGAGTGTAGCCTTCTCTCTCACAGGCTTTGTTTGCATGAATAAGATCAATTGCAACCGTCTTTGCCCTTTACCTTCTTCCTCCATTCTGACATTGTGTGAGTCCTCATCTGGCAGAGTATATGCCTCCTAGTATTGCAGATGAAATGTTGCCGTAGAATGGCATGGAGAAGAGACCAACAAGACTGTGAGGAGGTGATGCAGAGGAACAGGAAACAAAGTGCAAATGCATTTAGATGGTACGAGTTTCCTTTTGACGTTGAAGGTGGTAAAGGTAATGACAGTCAGGAAAAAACAGAAACAGCAGGTTACACAAACCTCAGTAAAGAAGAGTCCCATGGAAGTATGTTTCACAATCTTTGTAAAATAAGTAGCATAAAGGATTTAAACATAAGAATTATCCTTAGTTTTACTGTGAAAACCTAATGGTTATTTTCTGCAATCTAGAAGTAAATGGGTATTTAGCACAATGGAACCGTAAATGTCCTTGACATCTTTTTCACACCAGTGATTTGCAAGTTTATTTGCAACTAAAATTTTTAAGAAGCTGCAAATTTTTTTAATGATTCTAAAATCCATCGTCACAAAAACGCCTGAAAATTAGCTCTTGTTGTGCAACAGATATCACAAAGAAACTCTTAGGCACTGGATACAGTAGTATGAAACACCTGTATAATAATATGCAAATCCAATACAATAGCCCTGCAATAAATGCAGCCTCTGCCAAGCTTGTGAATGTTCAATTTGTGTTGACAATGTCACTAAAGTGCTGACAAATTAAGCCTTAGGCTTCAGAAAGGTGGTATTTATTGCAGGGTTGTTGTGTGTGGCTGCAATATGTTACGCAGGTGTTCATGTCACTGTCAGTCCCCCTGCATGTTAACATCGATACATCCTCATTATACTTTAGTTTGTCATCAGGATGGAGAGGTAGGATACATAGCACCGCTACACGCAGGAAATTAATTCTATATAAAAGTAAACTTTTCCAGGACATAGGTTTTGTTTATTAGTTATTATTTTTGTGAAACAGAACAGCTCAGGATGATTTTTCATTAACAGGATGATAACACTGTTTTGGTTTGCTCACACAGAAACACTGGCTGCCCCGTGTATGTGACTAGCTCATTCTCTTGGTGTTGTTTATACTGAGGTGGCATTCATGAGTCAAATTAATATTGCCACTTAGTGTTCATCACTTCTAATGAGCAATATAATCAGCCAATTACATTCATAATAGTCTGCGCTGATTTCCAATTTACTCAGATATAAATTCTTCTCCAGGTTTTTTTTTTTTTTTTTTCAACTTTTGAGTGGGAAGCTATCAGTTGATCAGATAACAACCAAATTAACCTCAAAATTGAAATTCATTTCTAAAAATGGTCTATGTGTTTATTTTAAATTTGGGAAAAATAACAACACTGTAAATCTGCAATGAGCTACCCCCACAGCAAACTCTGTATACCTCACTCAGTCTGTTTCCCTCTCAGGATATTAGATATGACCAAAAAATATTTAGTAAACATGCTGCTTTATCTCACAGTCATCACATTAGGTGTGTCTCTACAGTGTGTTATCAGAAAGATATTCAAACAGCCATCCTGCTCCGATGAAGAGTCGCTCCACAACTGATGCTTATCACCACAGGAAAACGCAATGTTGTTGCCATAGGCAGCACTCCCCAGATAACATGATTACTTAACTTTCCATCTCCTTATTTTCCTGTTCAAATAGTATTCACGTTTGATGAACTGTTGGATGTGATTTAGAGGAAAGGGATTATTGAAAACAAATCAGGGCTCCAGACTGCGACCTTTTTGTTTTTCCAGTGTGTGAGTCAAGATATTATATCGTCACATTTATGCAAGTGGATGATCATCACCGTCATCGATACACAGCAAATGATGCACATGTTTGGTTTCTTAGTGCTGCTGTAGGTATTTTTTCTGTTGTCTGTTTTATTTATCTAGCAATTTTTGTACAGTACACAGTGAATTTCTGAAAGGGCTTATACAAAGAACAACATTGTTTTATTATTATATGAATATGAAATGCAAATGTAGCTATAAAAGTGTTGACCATGTTTCCATGCATTAAATTAAATTTGGTTGTGTTCACAGACCTAAACAATGAGTTGTGTGTACACAAAATACTAAACAACCCATTTTTACATTAACTTTCTAATTGGTAAAATACCTTTGTCTTTCTAAAATAAGTAGCATGTAGGATTTAGTGGCATCTAGTGGTGAGAGCTGCAGATTGAAACCAGCTAAAACTTCTTTCATGTGCCAAGCATGTACTCCAGGTTAGGGCTGCTACAGGAGGTTTTTACCAGGAGCCAAATTGTGTGCAGAGGTCTCCTCTTCTCCAAAACAAATGGGTCCGGTGATATAAACCTGTAAAAATACTGAGCGAAGCAGTTTAATGTTGGAAATCTATGTTTTTCTGACACTTTCAGGTTGTGGCAGATGGGCTGGTGACTACAGTGGCCGACAAAAGAACGCAAATGTCCCTACCCAGAGCCAGTGTTTGGTTTGTCCATTTTGGGCTACTGCAGAAACATGGAGGTGCAACACGGATTTGGACCCTCTCCCTAAGCAGATATAAACCACCATTGTAAGGTAAGAAAACATAATGATTCTTTTTTTTCAGGTGATTGTATGAAAGAAAACAATAAAAATATTCTATTTCTGTCAGTATATCCCCCTAAATCCTACACACTGATTCTTTCAATTAATTTATTTGATCTAAGTTAGTAGAATGCCATTAAAAAACGTTTTGTTTTCCTTAATTCGAGAGGAAATAGATCAGTGTGGATTGTTGGACATGCAAAACACATGACTTAGACACCAGAAAACTGAGCTAAAGAAAACACTTGAGTAAGCATACCACATGGAAACCAAAACAGAAGATGACAATTAAAAGCGGGAAAGTTGCTTTAAAGCTCCATGACAATAGTACTTGAGATTGGTCTTGGTATCGAGACTAGTCTTAAGATCACTTTTTGTTTGCATGTTTCACAATTTTCCAAGTGTGTCATGCAGTGAGGGACTACCATTGGTCTGATCTTAGTCTTGACTCAGTCTCGCGTTGCCTGTCCTGGTCATGATTTAATATCGGTTTAGTTGGTCTTGACCACAACACTGATCCATAGAGCTGAGAGGAACTATAACATGAGATATCTGTGTTTGTTTGTGACACTGAGTGACCTATTGTTGATGTAAGATAATTAATTAGATCAGCTTTACTTATGGAGGTCGCAGATCAGAAATCAGTAATGTGGATCATGTTGGATACATCTGACAAACTACTGATTTTGTCATGTAAGTATGACAACAATGCAGCTCCACATTGCACCAGAATACACCATAAGATTAACAGAATGTAGAATGATGCTTGAGGGCATGACAATATTTTCAGCTGCAAATGTTGAAGTCCAATACTTGAGCCATTCTTCCGCTGAGATGGTTCAGAGGAGTTGAGAATAATCTGCTGCAAGTCAAGCAGCCTCCCTTGGAGAGGAGGCGCTGGAACTGACGGAGCAGTGAGAGGTGGTGTCAAGCCCACAGAGGTTTAAAAAAGTATGTGCTGCAACAATTATGACTCTGTGCAGGGTTTTTTTTCTTGAATTTCCTGGCTGACTCTGAAGAACATACATCACAGAGTGTGTTTGTGTGCGAGGGTGCAGCTTAGATTCTCCTCTCAGACCTCTCTGCATCGCCGAACTCTTTGTTTGTTGGACAGTTTCATGATTCAGAAAGGTCTAAGAGGAGAAGCAGAAATTTTCTAAAGACGCTCTGTTCTGTTGTAGATGCTGAAAACTTTGTTGGCCACATTTGCATTTCATTTATGTCTGGCAAGCTGCCAGCTGACTGAAATGTCTTGACTGTGTGGAAGCAGGAGCTTGAGCTAATGTACATATATCAATATCACTACCACTGATATAACCTCATGTCAAAGATTTAGATTTTTTTCTTCGAAGCGGTGGAGATGTTTTGCCTGACGGACACAAGGAACAGGAGGAAGATATCAATATTTCATTAAATGTGCTGCAGGAGTTTAAAAATAACCAATGCGTGTGCTTGTTAGCAAGGTTGTGCAATGTACTTGACCCCTTTTGGGGAAAAAAAGACACAAAATGAAAGAAAATTTAAATTTAAAGGTCTCGTTTTGCTCTCTTTAGCCTTAAGAACCCAATTTAAGTTGTGCTGTGGAAAACTCTAGAATAACACATTCAAGCACATCCACAATGCCATGATTATCCTGTGAGAGAATCGTTTTACTGCATGGGTCCATTTGTAGAGAAACAGTGTTATGGCCAGAAGAAAATGAATAGACTCAATAGATACACTCAAATTTCCCTTTAGTTGACAGAGACAATGTATTTTGTTGGCTGTAAATGGTTCTCTGGACCATTAGGAGAGGTTTCATTTATACTGCCTGGGGGTTTGAACAAGACCCAGATACGCTTAATGATATACCCACTCTGCACTCGTGCTGTGAGTTTTAAAGGCGTCTGCGACCAGAGAAAATTTGGGTTTTGGTTATCACTCATGTCCTCCTTCACTCACATCTTCCTGGCCAGAGCAGCAGACAGAGGACGCTGCCCAACACTGCAGCCATGAAATGGAGCATGACTTTTGACGGGGCAAGAGGGGATGAGAGGAGACCTCGGGGTGGTGGGGTGTGGGTGGAAGTGAGGCAGGATTTAATCCACTGAAATTGGGTTAATGTACTATGACATCTCAGTGCACAACTCATGTGCATTGAGATGCCAATTTTGCACAGGATCTGTTTAGAAATGTTGTTCTGGATGTGGGCAGTGGCAAAGAATTGAAAGGAAGGAGAAAGAGGGGAGTTGTGTGAGCCTTTGTGTGTCACATATAGAAACTGTCACTGCTGTGAGTCTGATTTCGGTTCAAGGAAGGAAAAAAAAACCCCAGATGTTACTATGACTCTGACCTCAATGTAAATGGATTTTCTGAAGGACCTTTGTTGAAGATGTTTCTGTCAGATGTGTGTTTACATTCAATCTGTACATTTTTTTGTGCTCTCAGAGTGGAGAGAAAGGTGTGCTTGAATGGTGAGATTGATGCCTCGCTAGCAGCTACACTCCCACATGCTGACCTGATTTTTTTTTTCCCCCCTACCTGACATTCAGATGTAGTCTACGGAACATGCACATTTCTGTTGGACTCCACAATGACATGCATTCATACATAGGTCTTAAAGTCCTATACAGCGTGCTTCATAACATGAAACTGACCAGTCACTAAGCTTTGCCCACCATAGTTACTTTACCATTTTAGCACGGCACATATGCAGGTCACAATCAAATTCTTAGTCATTTCTGTTCTTGAACTCAGAAAGGTGTAGATAAAAGCAGGCTGCACATTTCTAGCCTGAGCCTCCATTTGTTTTTTGTTTTTTTAATTGCAAATTAAAATCTCATGAAATCTCATGGGCCTAAAATATGTCTGCTTGATTGATCTGATGTTGTGCTTAAAGGCTGCAGCTACAAGTCCCAGACAGTCAGCATCCTCACCTGAAGACAGGTAAATAAAGACTCAGTATTGCATTGTAAAGTAGAGGTCATAGGGCTGCGCCCTGAAAGTCAGATTTTTGAATCATCAGTCTTAAACCTGTCAGTCGACTGAGATTGCTTCAAGTCCAGTAGTCATTTTTTTGCTAGCCGGTGTGCAGTGCAGTTTTGGCCAGCAGGTGTTGCTGTTGAGTGAGTGCTCTTGACCTTCATGCTACTCTTTGGTACATGCATCTGTGGACATACAGGCAGCAGCAGGGGGAGAGAGGCAAGACAGGAAGGCTTCTGGCTTGTGTTTGATATCTAGTGGTGCACATTTGTGACCTGTCATTAGCGCCATTAGCTTATTTATTATATTACATGATGCTGTCACACTGAACGTCCCGCTGCACCCTGTTCACACTTAAAAACCCTATATGGAAAAAAAACCCAGAATCGTCAAAGATTCAAATCTGATTGGATTAACATATTTCTTGGTCAGGTACAGCCCTAGGATCTCATTTGTCCTAAAATAGTCCTCAGATGGGGCGCTCAGTAGCTCAGTTGGCAGAGGAGGCCACAGGTTCGATTACAGCCCTGGCCCTTTGCTGCATGTCATCTCCTCACTCTAAAGCTGTCCTATCAAATAAAGACAAAAACAATTATCTTTAAAAAAAAAAAAGTCCTCATATAGGAACACCTATGATAATTTGCTGCTCAGCATATTTTCATTTTCAGTTTTACAGAGGAAAGGCTTTTGTGAAGACTAACCAGTGTGATTGGCAAAGGACAGACTATTTTAGGTGGAGCTGGTGGGGGTTTCTGTAGCTTAAACTTCCCCAAATCCAATAAAGAGCAGGACAAGCACTGCTAATGTTAACCTCAACTCTGATAGCATCCAGGAAAAGAGTCCTACGCCCGATGGGACCTGCTGCATAACCTCAAAATGGTTGTGTAACGGGTAAAAATATATATATTTATACAAATTCATGGGTTCGAGCACAGGTGAAAATATGAGCTAAATGTGGGCGGCAGCAGGTGAAAACATTTTATATTTTTTTAAGCTGGGTTCACTGGTCTTAAACTACAAATCCAGCTGGGGAAAAGGCTCTCTACTGGCTGAGCTCAGTGCCAGGATGGCGAGTACAGGTTGTGTTATAGGCTTTCACACTAAATAAAAAATTCTCATAACCCTTTTGTGCATGAATTTTGACTACCTCTGTCAAGATACCGGAGACTGTGGACAGTATTCTTTACTGCACAGCAACCTCAGCCATTAACACAGCTGGTGAATTATTCCACCAAATAGACTACGCTTAGATATGATATAAATTCATGTTACTCATTGATTTCACAGTAAAAACGAAGTAGAAATTAAGCACCCAAGAGCGAGTGACTGTGTAACCTGAATGTTTAATCGTACATCTGGTCGTGGGACCCGTACGAACAGTTGGAGGTGGGTCTGGACTTGATTTGGTTCTAGTGCTGATCTTTGCAAGTGTGGGTTTGCAAAAATGATCTGTGCAGGACTCTGGTGCATAATACACTGTGGTTTGCTAATCATGAATATATCCCCACAAACTGGGTTAGATGTTTAAAGTAACATAGTGCTCCTTGGCTTTGGAAGTTTGTACATTTGGTTACTTCTGCAAGACGTTTCTATGCTAGCTAGTTACAGTTGCTAAGCTATAACTGGGTACGCTGCTGTTCAGGGGAAGGGTTAAACAAACTGTCAGTTGTGAATACTGATGTTATATAAAGTTATATATAGTTGTAAAAAAAATACTTGTCAGGGTTGGAATATAATGTCTCCTGATGTTACACGAGTGAATGTTTGAGCCTGCAGTTTGCGCATGGTTAACTGTTGTAGAGGGTGAAGTTCAGGATAAAGGTACGCTCACATTTTCTTGTAATTCTGTAATTATTTTCTGCTGTTAAGGTCAGGTGTGAAACAATGCATTATCTTTCTAATAAATTAGCATGCAGCCAACACTTCGTTGAACTAAATTCTGTTTGTGCATTTCTCTACAAGAAACTGGGTGTTCTTCTGTGAGAGATTAGGATGCACATAACTGCTCTCACAGGTCAGTGGAGACTACAGTGCATATATCCTCACTTTTTTTTTTTTTTTAATTGAGTAGCAGATTTAGGGCAACATTATAGTAACAAAAGTAAATTAAGTCAAACTTTGCCTCTATGCTTGTGTTCTGATATTCGAAAGTTTTGGTTAGAATTTATATCGAGTAGCCGAAAATTCAAACTTTTAAAATACGTATTCAGCCTATGTTATTTCCCCTGATTGATGGTTTAGAAGTGTATCATTGACTGGTGATTGAAGGGTTGAAAATTGCAGGCTGAGCTGACCGTGGCTGGTCAGACTGCTGAGAGAAACAAAATCAAATATTCTCAAAGAGCCAAGTGTGATTGAAGAAAATCAACAGACGGAGCGAAACAGATTTATGCAGTATTTATGTGCGTTTTATCTGTTTACATGTGTTTGTGTAAACAGTACATCTGTTGTGTAATTTACAGATTTCATACCATACATCTGCATACAAGATCCTCCATAATCTGTGCTGTATGAGTGCTTGATTGTTGACAGAGGACAAGGAAACTTCCCATGGCCTCAGCAAGTATCAGTATAATGAGGCGCCGTAGATAAAGTCTCAGCCTTTGCTAAATTGAAATTCATTTATCAGAGAGATGCCTCAGTGTAAATGATTATAGATAACACTAACATTGTAAATAAGATAAGCTTAATATGATTCAGTGTACATTTACTACATAATACCAGTCTCTCTTTGAACCAGTACCATGTCCTTGAAAAAAAAAAGAAAAACACAAAATATATTAAATATTAAACTATTGTGCCTAAAATACTAATCAGCCAGTTAACCCAGCATATATATTTTCAGAGTTTTATGAGTTGAAAAGAAGCACATCTAAGAAACAGATGGTCTCAGTGTTGCACTAAATATAAATATAATTTATATTTAATTTTGCATGTTGGGATGAAAAAACATTTTATCTGCTCAGTTCTAAGAGAGGTACGCCTCCACACTAAATGTTGCCTACATACGGTGAAGGCATCTTCAAAGAATTGTTTTTTTGTTCAGTACACTGCTGCAAAATTATTCTTTAGAAAGTCATTTGTTAGATATGCAATACACCATTATGGTTAGATATTGTTTTAATCTTGTAGGTATTTGAATATAGCCGTTGTGATGTCTCCACATACAGATGCAACTTTATTCCTTTTTCCTGCTAATAGTTTTACCCATCAGGAAGGATAAGTTGAATGTATGATATGAGTGACCAAGTGTAGCCAACTTTGAAGGTATCACAAAATAAATAGTGTCCAAATGATCCATGTCTGTTGAATATTTATCATTTAGGAGATATACTGGCATTTTAACATCTAGTATACAAACAGATTGTTTGTCGTGTATTTCAAACAGATGGCAAACTTACAGGGTGTCTGCAGGGCCTTATAATGTCTCAAAATGCCTATTTTTATAAATATTCATATCTTAAAAGTAATGAAATAGTCGTAATTTTTAATCTGTGAAGTCTTAATTGCCATAAAGGTTTTATTGAATTTAAATTTAAAAATGTTTTGGTCAAAATGAGTCTTTTTTGCCTGAAAGTCCACATTTCTTATTTAGACTTGCACTAACCTGTCGATAAAATATAGATTAACATAGCTCACTCTAATAATTATATTCCTTCAAAAAACTTCCCCTCTAATGCTTGAATGAGAAAATGATTTGTCCAAAATCTGCCTTAAATGTGGTTAAAAATTATCTTAAAAATTCAAAAGCAGTGAATTTAAGTGTCTGATACCTGTAGACTTCCTAATTAAATGTCCAGATATCACGTTTTAATCCTACCTGCCAAAATGTGGCACACAATGTTTTTGTTTAATATTGTAATTTCTTTTCAGCTATCAGTAAAATTACAGAGTGGTGGAGGAATGAGTTTTCCTGTCTCAAAGCCAGTGGATTTTTTTAATGGGTTTTAGGTAAGATGCTAGAAATAAAGGTCTATGGTTAACACAAGCTAAGCGATTTCACTCTGTAGCTATCTACTTTCTGTTGTCAGTAGTAATGCAAGCTCATAATGCAAGCATGCAAAATCACTTTATTCTGTAACCTCTTTCGGTTCTATCTGCCTACATCAGTCTGCTTGGTTGGTCCTGAAAATAAGAAATAAAAAACGACTGCCCATGTTTAATTTCAGGACACAGCGGAGCTATAAAGACTTCATGAAGCAGCTTAGTTTGTGTTGCACACCAAAGATCCCGGTCCTAATCCTGAGTCAGTTTAGGGTCGAGGTGTTCATGGTGCATCACAAATAATTTCTTTGTGTGTCCTTTGAACGAATGGGCACAGAACACTCCAGCATTGATCCCTCCCTATTACCTATTTTTCTCAACTGGAAAAAGCTATTGCCTTTGTGATTACTCTCTGAACCTGTTCGGTACAGAGAGGCCCCTTCTGAGAGGCCATTGAAAGTCACTGTGGGAAATGCAGGAAGTCACTGACTGGAGCAAAAGTAGACCAAACAGTTTTAAGGGAAAATAGGTCCACAAAAAAGGAAAAGAAATAAACAAAAACAAAACTGCAACACTTGTCATAATCACTGCCAGGAACACAATGGACACAACCTACTGATGATTGAACAGAACAGCGTTAAGATTATATTTCTTCTAAGAGAGGAATGCAATTACGTTGTTGACCTTGATGGAAAAATAACTGCTTGTGTTCCCACAACTATCAACTCTCAAAACTGGAACACGACGTTACAGAAGGAGGCTTAGATCAAATCAGCCGTTGTGGTTTAATAATCTACATTTTAATGTTATTTGTTAAGTTTGATCCCCATTAGTTGCATTCACAGTAGCAACTATTCCTCCTGGGTTCCACACATAAAAACACAACACTAACGAATAACATATATGAGCTACATATGCTCACCGAGAAACTAGATTTCCCTTAAACCCACTCAGCACCCTTAGATCCCCTGATACCTTCACAAAATCGCCACAGCTTTAAAGGAAAATCACACCAACATTAGAAATAAAAACTATTACAAGAAACAAAAAAAACAACAACAAAACAAGGAATAAAAAGGGGGAAAAGAAATAAAAAAAAAAGAAAGGAAGGCATGCAGCGATGCAAAATAAAACTACAAAAACAGGCTACGTAGAGAGGTTCACATAAGATAACATCAGGATCGTGAGACATAGAGCCGCACACCACATGACAGTTGACTAATTTCTTTAATTATCTTAAACATCATGTTGATTGAAAAGCTGATTCTTTTAACCATCAAGTAACTGTGAAAATCTGGAGAGAAAAGGAAATGACTTGGTAGTGCTATTAGCCTTGAAGTCATGACCAGAGGATGAAAAAGAGATGAAACCTAATACCTTCAATTAACTATAACAAGCACACACGAACAGCATTGAGCTTCCAAATGTATTCCCTTCACTAATTTATTTCCCCATTTAATCCCTTTTTTCACTGGATGAACATGATTGGGGGAATCAGTGGTTGATGTACGATCATGGTTTAAAGCCCACTGCGTAGGATTTGAAAACTTCTGACTTTGATGTCAGTGAATGTTAGTGTCAAACAATTAGCTTCAGACAGGAATGAATTGTAAATTTACATAACATTGAACAAGACTGTCTTGTTTTTCCCCCCAAAAAAGTAAGCATTTTTTTTTGCTGAATTTGTGAAGAAAACATGTTGTCATATTACTTACAGATACTTTATTTAGAAATATTTGTGACTGCAATTTATTTTTATAGCAGTACAACTTATTCCATCTTAGCAGCCTTTATTGTAACGAGAAAGTGAAAGTAAATGACCTGTATCTAGAAATCATATGGGAAATATTCTTTTTTTAAAGGGATATTTCGCCCACAAAATTATCATTTTTTTTTATATCAGCTGCTTGTTGTGAATTCTTGAAGAAAACTTTGTTTTGCTTGTATGTGTCCATTGTGAACAAAAAAATCCCAAAACGGAGAAACGTCTTGAAAAATTGTAGTTGGGGGCTGCTGTTTAACAATGGCTTAACTATATGAAAATGTTTAGAAGCTGCCACACAGCTTGTGCAGTTTATTTCAAGTCTGATTTACCCAGTCGTATTCTTGGTACATCCCACACACACACATGCATTTCCAATAATACCTTTGTATTTAAAACTGAATTAAGAGTTAAACTTATCTTTGCTCTCTTCAAAGCCAGACTCTATTAACAAAAGACAATTTTACCTCAATGAACACAGAAGCGTTTGGTCGACCACTGCTTCCATAAATTAATTTGTTTGTGTTATTGTGTAACATTGACGAAACCATTTAAAACCCCGCCACCACACAGTAACACTAACAAACTACTGAATGAGGCATTAGACCAGCAGCTCTTGTGTTCATCGAGGTAAAAATGCTGCTTATATCAATGGAGTCCTTAGAGAGACGAAATAATTTCACTTTCAGTTCAATTTTAAATTCTTTGAGTATTCTTTAGCAAAAGTGCATGTGTTAGTGAAGTACTGACTGGATAAATGAGACTTTAATTGTAACCCACAAGTTGTACTAGATTTTTTTTAACAAATATTTTGATACATTTTTGCTGCTGTTAAACATAGACACCTATGACTTCAATTCATCATAAATTTTCTCAATTTTTGAATTCTTCATTTACCACAAAGGCATGGAAGAAAAACCAAGTTTTCTTGAATTCAACGTAACACAGGAAGAGGTGCTGATATTCAAGTAATCATTTGGGTAGGGGTGGGGGGTGGAAAGTTTTCCTTTAAAGAAACCAGTATGTGCAACATCACAAGCACTCCTTGCTTTTATAATAAGGAGTCATTTGCTCTTTATAGAGAGAACGCCAAAGAGCCTCCTTAATTTCAGTTTCTCTCTCTGTCTTTCTCTGTCCGGCTTTGTCTGTCTGGCTCCCTCTCATTCTTCTCCCACAACAGCTTCCCCCCGCTGCGTTGATAACAACCTCCACAAAATACCCTGTAGAAAACACATCGTCCTTGATCCAAGATTGCAGCATCCTCTCTGTTCAGGGGCATTACTTCCTTTCCAGGAGACTTGGTTACAAAACAAGAGAGAGATTACAGGGTGCTCTATTGATTCATTGACATAGCTTAGTCAGTCCAACCTTGGATTTGTCTGAACTTAAAGGTGGAGCCTCACACTCTTAGAAGATGCTCTGTGGGAAGACTGCACCTGTTGCTAAAATACCGACACATGTTCACAGTATTCTGTTTCTAAGAAGAAATACAATCTCGCCTCCCTCGGTTGAATAGTGGCTTTGTAACGTGGTGGCTGAGTTGTTTGCATCACATTGATATTCTAAGTCAGGGCGATTCGAGAAAGGATATGATGATAATGACTTGAATTGATGCACATATTTGTGCAAATCAACTATGCGTTTAAAGGAATTACATCAGCAAGCTAAACATGATGTTTAAAGTTTACCTTAACCAGAAATCATTACATATAGACTGAGATTTTAATCTTACCTACTCCTCTAAAGGAAGGGAGACTGTATACAGGCTGCTGATCATGATTATACAATGATACATGTTGCAGCTCCATTGCAAACACGCAGTAAATAAGCAAGCTGAGATCACGTTTAAGCGGCTTGATAATGACTTCCATCATTGTCATCCTCACTATCACAAATGCACAGCTGGGCTTCACTGAATCTTTATTTTGACTTAGCAGCACTGCTTAGTTTAATCTCTTTCACAGCATTCCCATTCTCTCCATTTTCTCCGCATGCTGTGCTTTTAGTCGTTTGATATCATTTTTGTTTGTTTTTCATGAGGTGGGGTGGATTATAAGTACACAGCAGCAGTGCAGCGTGCCTTACCTGCAGGCTGCACTTCTGAGTCAGGCCTGAGAGGGAGAAGCACCCCGCTACACTCCTCACTCTGTCAACACTGCAGCCGATCTCTGAACTACGACATCTCTTTTTCCTCAACTGTCTCCCCCCCTACATGCTCCTTTTAAGTATGCAGCACAACACTTTGGGTTTCTCCTTTGTGCCTGTATTCATAACGGGAAAGTTGACTGAGCATGTATTCTCTTTCAGCACCACCTGCACTTATATTCACTCAGTTACACCCCTGAGAGCTGCCCTGCAAAATCAGTCTTCAACTGTTGCAGCAGCTCTGTGAGAAGAAATGGGGATTAGATGTTTCTGAAGGGCATTTCAGGACAGGCATTATTCACTGTACTCATTGGTCTTTATGGTTAGAGGCACCGTCTATACTGTGCTTTTGATAAATGTTGAACGAGCTGCCATTAAACTTCATGAGTCGATCAGTAGCATTCTTTCATTTCAACACCAGTGAGTGTAAGAGTTTAACAGTGAAACAATGGCTATTGTGAAGGACACAGACACAGCGTTGTCATTAATATATGGAATCCCACTAGGGAGCAGGGACAGATCTAACGTGCTCAAGACTAACTTAAGTTTAGACTGCAAATCAGCCAGAGCTCGGTGATGGTGACAGCAGCTCGTAATTTGCCTATCTCTTGCAGCTCTTTGCCCCTGCTCCAAGGAGAAAGAAAAAGAAAAGGAATTAATATTCGGTATCTCTACAAGCAGCGTCGGTTCACCTGGCTCATCAGAACACAATTTCTTTTTTTTTGTTTTTGTTTAAAAATAACAACAAAAAAACAAGCATAAATCGCAGTACAAACCCTGAAAATCTCAACTTTAAGAAACACCAAGCTCAAAATGATTATTTCAAACAAGCAAGATTTTTTCCAATAAAACACATGCTTTAAAGGTCAAGGGTTTTCACACAGTGGACCATGAAAACAAGCACTGTGGCAGAACAGCAGACTGGCACTGTATCCTATAGGAAAAAATAATACATGAGAACAGAATAACCGCAAATTACCTCAAACCACTACCCATACTTTACCCTCTTCCTATGGACTTTGTGAATGGACCCTCACATGTATAACACCTTTCTAGTCTTTCAACCACTCAAAGCACTATGCAACATTAATCCATTCACAAGCGCATTCATACACTCATAGCCGAGGTTACCTTACAAGGTGCCACCTGCTACTCAGAGATTTATACGCATTCACACACTGATGGCTAAGCCATCAGGAGCAATTTGGGGTTCAGTATCTTACCCAAGGATACGTTGACATGCAGAACGGATCAAACTGTTGATCTTCCCATTAGTGGACGAACCGCCCTACATCCTGAGCCACAGCCTATCCCTTTTGATCTAAAGGTTACTTAAGTAAATTTTAACTACAGTTTGAAAGATAGTTGAATTTAGAAACCATACTTCATTCTAAGGTGTACTTCATGACTGTTTGATTAAGATCAAAGTGATCCAGGCACCACCAGCAACTTTAATCAAAATCAGCACCTTTTTAGGCTACCTAAAAATCCCCAGACCCCCAAAACCCAAAAATAGTACTTTCTTCTAGAGAAGACATGTAGGGTCCCATAAATCACACATAAAGATGCACTAAACGCAAGAATTAGGGCTGTCATGCTTGACATGGTGGGTGCTACCATTTCTCTGGTCTTCTAGTTTCACATGATACAAGTATCATCACTCTAGCTTTAAAACTCAGCCTGGTACAGCCTCTTAAAGACAGGAATGTTGGCTGTCGATTACAGCAATTTAAAAAAAAAAAGTGTTATGTACGGACTGTTTCTGCATCGTGATTAACATATTAACACATATTATCAAAGCTGTTATAGATCACAACCAAGTGGCAGCCACCAGGGCTGAAATATGGCGCCAATGTGGAAGTTCCTCAAACTGCCCACTTGAAGTTATGTTGCCAAAGAATCTTCAAAGGTACAAAAAATGGTTGGTCTCTCTTACTAATTTCATCAGTCTTGACCACTGCTCAGATATATTAATATAATTTATATATAAATATGAATTGTATGACTCAACTGTTAAAATGTTATTAAGGCTTAAAGTTGTGCAAAATTAAGGATATGGCTTCTAAAGACAACAGCTGGGTGACAAATTACTACCATGGCGTAAATCTGGGTAATGTAACCATGGAATAACCCAAGATTTAGAGAGTAATGGCATAGCTGTAGCTGTCACCATTTCAGTGTATTTTCAGTTCATGAAAGTAATTGTCATATTTTGGCCACTTAAAAAAAGTCTTGTTTGTCGTTTGGTTGCACTAAAAGACCCTCTGAGGGGTCGGATGATTGTTTAGTAAGTTACATCTTGTACCAACTTGTCAGCAGCTGACACCTACCTGTCACCTATGGAGGCCAGATAGCAGGCTGTACAGCTCCCGCTGCCTAGGGAGAGCGCCTGCTTGACCTGCAGGCCTTTGGCAGACGCCGCAGGTCCATCAGAATGAGGACAAACAGACTTAAAGACAGTTTCTTTCCCAGAGCCATAACCACACTGAACTCTAAGATGGACTGAGCTCAGTAGTTACATTCATCAGTGCAATGCATTTTTCCATATGTGCAATATTAATTTCTTGAATTTCTATTCTTTATGTTATTTGTACTTTAATTTATAAATATATATTCACGTGTTTTACCATGCAACTGAGGTTTTTTAAATGTGATGCACTTACAGGCAAAGCATTTTTAATTTTGGTTTACATTGTATAATAATAACAGCTTTCTATTGTGATTGTTTTAAGCCATTTTCTGCAGGGGGAAGTGGTAGGTATTTTAGAAAGAGCATTAGCATTATCGCATTTAACACAGACTGTAAATGCAATGTAATAATCAAGCTAGCAGCTAGAGTTAGGTTAAGCTTGACCCTCTTAACCAAAATGGTCAATTCCAACATGGCAACCACCAAAATGCCAAACTCGATGCTTCAAAACATTCACAAACCAATGGGTGACAAATAGTTACTATATCCTTTATCTTTTAAGATCACAACTTGGTCAAGCCAAAAGTTAGCAGGCTAAGCAACTAATTTTTATTTGTGATTGAGGCCTCGCCCCTGAAGTGTTCTGTTGATATTTTCTCAAAGATGTGTGTCAAATCCAAAGTATCTTGCGCAGGTAAGGGGCTCTGAGAGGTTTTCTGCATCCCAACTTGACAAGTGTTAAAGATTTGGCACACAGGAGAGATAGACAAACGTTCTCATCCCTGACAGGCAGAAAATGTGTTGATTTGTTTTTCTCCTTGAAAAGCACTAAGATGAGAGCTACAATGGGACTCGGAGGTTGTTTAAATGAATAAAAAATGGGATGGGAGTGAAAAGGACACGCACAGTGATGTCGCCACTTTGGCTCATTAGGACTTTTAGCCTGCAGGCCCAGCATTGTACTACCACAGCGATATAAAACACTACATCACCTTCTTTATTAATGCTCGTATGATATAGTAGGTGTTTAACTGGAAGTGTCTGGCATCTCTCCAAAGACTCCAGGAGTTATTACATGTAACGAACAGGTGGCTGGCCCTCCTGTCTGTGAAGGTGTCTTATAGCTCTCTGGGGCAGGATGCATAAAACTTGACTGCAGAGTACTGGTTTGAATTTTGAGGAGACTAAAAAGTGATGATGCATAAACAGGGCATGTTCGTAAAATGCTGGAGGCACCACCTGCGCTTTGTTATTTATTCACAATCACACTCCCAGCAAAACCAGATATCAGCAGTACAAGATACAGTGATAGCACCGCAATTACAATATGTCACTTCTGTTTGACAGTAAATAAATGAATGGCTCGTTGTTTTCCTGCTTTTTTAGGTGGCCATCAATCCTCCCTCATCACTTAATAAAAGCTATCGCGTCCAAAATCACTGTGATCATCAGCCAAGGTTCAAAACAAAACAATACTGAATATTTTTACATATTTTTCAATGTAATGTATTGTAATGGGATGGATAATACAGTGCACAAAAAGAACTGCATTATTCCTAAAATTGGAAAAACATAAGACGATAAAGAAGTGACTGTCAGGCACTGTCAAGCAGGAAATATCCCAAGCACACCCCTCAGGAGGCCGGTAAGCGCCACTGAAACATATTCTCACTTGATATAAAATAACGTCTCACAAATTAACACAACTTTCAAGCAGAAACCTGATTAAGAGGCATTTCCCAGTTATGAAAGATTAAATGCCTAAAATCATGTGAAAATATCAACAGATCAAAGGGAGAGCTTTAGTTTGATGAAAGCTAAAACTGTCAGTTGTGGATGAGCCAATGGAGAAGGAAGAGAGTGAAACTCTTGCCAAAAAAAGAAAAAAAATTCCAGTGAAAAGATATTTCTCAAAGGGTAAGTATCAGATATTTTTAGAAGTCAGACGCTTGTCAAAAGCATAGAAAAAGACTTATGAAATAAGTCTGAGAAAAACAATGTTTAAAAAATGTGTTGTTTTACAACAAACTGTAAGAACAGCAGGTTTATTCTTAAACAATGTGATTTATCCCTACACTAATGCACAGTAGTATTTCAAGACATTATGAAAGCTGAATCTCCAGATTTGTTAATATAAATATTTCTTGACGCAGTGACAAATTTGTTTACTTCAACCTTATATCTCCTGGGTCTCCCTCTAAAGAACTTTGTTCATTTGTTTTCTCTGGTGAACCTAAAAGGATGCTTTCTTTCATCTTCCGTCAAGTCTTTGTTGTGCCACACATTATGCCAGCTTGCTTTGTATTGTTGCATTGTTTCTGTATATCAAGCTCCCTGTCAAAACAACAGAATTTTCTATTGTTGGAGTGTTTATTAAGGATGATAAAGTAGTATGATTGCTGTGTTGTGGTTGGAAATGTTGATGGAAAATGAATTCAAAGTACAGTAAGTGAGTGTTTTCACTTTATTCTTTGGCAACATGACTTAATGTTAAATTTAGCATTTTCTAGTCAACCATATTTAAATATATGCAGCATTTTCCTATAAAAAAATGTATAGACGCATGTAGTAATCCCTCTCGGTCATCACGTATGACCCACTTTAAGTGTTTGATGTGGATATCTGTAGAGACTCTGCCCTCTGCCCGTGTTTTCTCATTTTCTTATTATTTTCTGTGCTCAGGATGCTTATGGGCGTGTACCCACACTGTGCTCAGGTGAAGTCAAGATTTTATAAAAAGGTAGTGACCAGGCGACAGACTGTAAACAGCAGCCATGAGACACTGTGCGGCAAAAAAAGCAAATATAGCAGCAGGGAAACACCAGAGAGAGTGAAGCTGTGGTTGGCTTTTACATTTACTTTTGCAGCCAACTGTGTTCCCAAACCACAATCCTACATAGTATACTTGTAATTAAGTAATACTTTAAACTCTATTAAAAAAAAACAAAAATATTATCAGTGTTTTCCCCTAATCCTGATAATGCACTGCAGGTCTGTGGTGATCCATGGCATGTAGTGTGGTGTAGTCCCTAACTGTGTGGCTTGTGAATGGATGAAGCAGTATTTACTTGTGACCTCTCATCACTGGTAATAGCCTTAATGTGTGCACGACTTCAGTATTTCAACAAAGATTTAGATTGGCTCAAAGATTTCAAATTGTTTTAAAGGTTTTTAGAGGCCCAGAAGAGGAAAAAGTTACTTTTCTTCCAGAAACACCACAACCGCCATGTTAGCAGCTCAGTTAGCTACACACAATGATAAGTTTAACTGCTGATTAAAGTACGTTTACTGTGTTTTCTGTTATTTTAATTAACTGGCATTCTACATTTTTCTAATTAGCACTGAACACGATGTACAGCTGAGGATGATGGTGATGTCATTAGTTTTGCAGGTATTTGGTTGTATCAATATTGGACCGAAAAAAAAATATATAGATTTGAGGACAGTGCTATAAAAAGTCAGGGGATAACAAAGTTATTACAGATTTCCTGAGGCTAACATGGAGATCATGTCAGAATTTTACATTTCTGTTCAATAGATGTCAATTTGATTCAATGAAAATCAAAATATAAACCTTATAGTGGCACTTGAGGGAAAGTCTTCAGCTTCTGGACACCATTAGTCTGCACAGAATTTAAAAGCAACCCATTCAATAGTTGAGATAATTCAATCTGGACCAGAGTGATGGCAAAAAAAGGCAGCATAACATGCAGATATATATAGATAGATATTACTTTTTTTCTCCCTTTAATCACTTCACCCTTTAATCTGCAGATTTATCTGGAGACCCCATAGGGGATCTCTACCCTGATGCTGGGAACCACTGGCCTAGTGGGATTGTCTGATCATCAGATTAAAATCTTCCGCTTCTTCAAACTACTCTTGATAGCTAACTGTTTTAGTCAACATGGGCTCACTAGCAAAACACACATTATGAAACAGAATTTTGCAACTGTGAGAGAAACCAAGCTGGAGGGCAAAGTGTGTGTTTGCATATGTGTGTTTTAATATTGCACCTCTTGTATCCACCAAAACAAACTGTATCAGTTTTAAACAAGTGTTCAGTTGAAGTAATGAATTCCTATCCCACAGACAGCTGAATCTATCCATCACAGAAACAAAGTTGTTGCAGAAGCCCGGAGGAGATATTAGCCTGTGAAAGCAGGAACATCTGTATACATCTTATGTGCTGACGCAACCATTTTACTAATCTGCTTACATTGTAGAAAAACAACTCTGATTGTGGAGACTGGCTAGATATTTGCAGGGAAGCATCTCTGTGTGTTAAAGTTTCTGAATCATCTCGGCGCATTATGAGACGGTGATCTGTGCACTCTCCCTTAAGAAGGCAACATCAATTTAGACTCCGCTCCTCATGAAATGTTGGTAATAAAATCACTTAACACTTGTGTTCACTAATCACAAGCCTCTGGCCTTAGGTGGGACCAGGACTGCATTTTAACAAGTTGAGGGTTTAAGTGAATAAGGAAACAGATCAGAATAGCCGGATGTTACTTTGCTGTGGTTGAATAGCAGGTTTTAATCTGACAGCTTCTCAATCTTTTTAGCAAACTGAAATCCTGTGCCACATGCACGTATGTGACGCTGCCTGTCTGAAACCTCAGTTTGTACTTGCAGCTCATTTAGGATGCCATGACAAGTCTGGCGTTTTACTGAACGAGTGGATATCCTTGAATGCACCAGCTGCATTCACAATCCCACAGCCTCCTCTGTCCACGCAGTGCAGTGTGAAGTTTGGGTCTGGTATGACATCTCATCTTTTTTTTTTCCTCTTCTAAGCTGTAAAACGGCTCCAGCCTTCCGTTGTCCTGTCGACTGGGTTTTGCCATCTATCTGTCAAGGAGACAACTTCCTCCCTGAGACACTGTCATTGGTAATTATGGCCCAAGATAAACTCTGCTGGAACAGCTGGAGCAAGCCTCCAACATACAGCACCAAGGTCAAGCTCTGAAGGACACCCAACAGAAATGGGCCACTTGAGGAAAACAGCCATAACAGTAAAGTGGAGTTTTCATGTGCAAGGACTTTTTTTTTTTTTTTTTTTTACCCCATTAGGCCTTTAATTTCGCTTTTTTAATATACGTCTTTGTCTTTATAACATAACCTCTGACAAACATTACTTTTTACTGTCAAATTTCCTTCTCATTCGTCCCTCAACATCTCCGTCAGCTGTGTTGTAACAGTTTTATGGAGCTTCAGGTGAACAACTGTAATCAGTTTTATGCCAGCGTCTGTGATGGAAGATATTTGGCTCAGGATGGAGTCAAAGACTGCTTGCTTTACAATGCCTGGCTGGGCTGCACTTGGAGTTTGGGGCCGTAACTCTGCCTCCAGCTGACAGATAAAGTGAGCAGGTAGTAAATAATAAGAAGCAGTAGAAGACCTTGGAGGTGGCCCCTGAACTAATTTAATGTCCCTCTTTCAGAATTTAAATTAGACTGTAATCCACAACTGCTTTTTCAAATCACAAAAATATGCTCTCAGTGCAGCTGAGCTCCGGTGCTCAGAAGAAATGTGTAGGCAGGTGGTCACCGCTGTGCTGCCCACTTTGCTCAATAGGAAACAGAGTGAGAAATAAGATACTCCATCACAGTTTTTGATTCATCGGAAGGACTCTCGGTAGTATTAAATATTTATGGGATGAGGCTTTCTCTCAATAACTACAAAAACGTCCCTGTCATCAATCTTTGTCATTTATCAGACAAGTGCTCACTTTCACTTTGGAGAAATGAGGAACTTGGGCATATAGATTTCTATCTGAAATCAGTAGGAGAGAAGTAGAAATCAATAACAGGGTTTGTTTCCGGCAACATTTAGAATAAAGAGTGAGTGGCACCAGCCAGACGTCCAGCCGAAAGAGAGACAGAGACAAAGTACGGAAATAATCTGTCTGCTTCCGCTTATGTTTTTCTGTCCCCTTCACTTCAACGTGCTTACCAAACAAAATGGTTTATTCTGTTTCCCCTGGGACACATACTGGAAGAAAGTACAGTTGCTATTCATTACAATTTCTAAGAATATGATACACCCGGCATACTAGCAGAAACTGTGACCTCTTTTACATCCAGGTGTGTCTCTTTAACATTAGGCCTATTAATCAAATGAGCATGAATTAGAATGTACACTAATCTTTGCTGAAGTGACAAATTATTCGAAACATGAGTATGAAAGTTAATTCCACACCTTTGAAACAAAAAAACTGCTCCGAAAAATGGAAAGGACAATCCAGTAAAGTAAGGAAGGCCGTGAGCTGTAGTTCAAAGTCTCAGAATAATTAAGAGAGTGGCCCTTTATTAAGAATATTTTGTCAAACTACTTTTTCAAAGATCAAGAATAAACTAAAGGCACAGATACTTTAGAAATTGGTGCTGAATGACCAGAGATAACTGATAAAAGCGTTCACTTTTGCTCAAGAGGTAGAAAACCTACACCTACCAGAATGCACTGTGCAGCACCAGACCAGTAAACGCTCCCACCAGTGGGTGATGTATGTGAGTTTGTCTGTTTTGAAACGGGGAACGACATGGTAACCAGTTGGTTACAAAATATCTGGAAAAACAGCTAAACAGTGCACTGAAATATGTTTCTGAAACATTTGAGGTGAAAAAAGGGAAGCACGGCAACATAATGTTGGTTCATATTTGATTAGAATTTTACTGTTTTTATTACTCTGTTTTTAAAATACAGGAAATGGTATGGTGCCTACTTTGTGTTTACACATTTTTGTATTACAGCCCAGCAGTGAAATATAATATGTTTATGAAGACATTTTTAGTGAGAAATTGTCAATACAGTGACATAGCTTTGGTTTATATTTGATTAAGCAGTTACAGTTTGTGAGTGTATGAATGGTTACTAAGTAGCTGGCTACCAATGTGTGAATGTGGGTGTAAATGGATGAATGTGATATGTTAAAGCGGTTTGAGACTAGAAAAGTGCTATACAAGTGCAGTTCATTTACTATTTGTCATGCACAGTATAAGTCACCCTATGAAGAAGTTTTATATGTTATGTCTTTTGTGGATACAAGTGCAGCTTTGTAAAAAAAAAAAAAAAAACAACAAAAAAAAACCAACACATGGCATATGAAAGTCATTTGTAAGGCCCAACTAAAGATGCCTTTGAGTTGCATGGATGATGAAGGATCCAGTGTTGTGTTTTTTAATCTATATAGAGAGCTTGAAAGATCAGCCTGTGCTACTTCATTTTTAAACCATTCGTTTTTGTAAATCTGTCTCTTGTGTGTCCACAAATATTGTGAAAGTGCTTTTGCACAAATGATACCTTCAGCATAAATGTCTGTAACTATCTCTAACTCCCCGCCTTTGTGCCTTGTACAAAAATATGTAAGCCACAATTGCTTTTATCTGAATGCATTTTGTAACTGTACAGCATAAACAGATGGTGTCTTTAATACTTTGTATTCTGTTTACGTCTGAATTCAAATGAGGGTAAATGGCCAAGGAACATTATAAGCTATAAGTTGCAGAAATATAAAGGAACTGAGGCGAAGTAATGACATGGATTCATGGAAACATTTACGCCAACAAAGTAATGCTGGTGGCACAAAATATTCACAACTTTTATATTCATTTAAGTTATTTTTTTAAAGGCTGTGATCATGTGAAAACTGGAAAAAGGGCTGATGTATATTTATAGTATACTTCTTTAGCCTAGAGATGTATGAGTAGGAAACACGCTCTGCTGTCAGGAGCAGTGCTGGCCTTTGATGCCTGATGTTGCAAGAGACAGTGGCAAGTAATGGGGTTACAACAGTCTTATTATGCAAAATAGGCAGGTCAGAGTAGGGTGAGAGTGGCAGAGAAAGCATATCTAAGCACTGGGATGGTTCATGGGGGGACAGCGCGAAGACAGTTGATGTTAGTATCCCAAGCCACCGGCTGCCTGCTGTGCAGCACGGAGTCCAGCGAATCCCTCCTCTAATGAAATTTGACATACTGGAGATGACAGGTGCCATGACAGCACTCTGCCAGGATACAGTGGAAGGGGAGGGGAATGTGAATTCTTATAAGTTACCACACCTGTGCACCCCTGCTCCGCTGTTCCAAGGTGAGTGTGTGATGGAAGTGCTGGTGATTTCTAAGTCGACAGGTGATACATCATTCAGCAGCGGGTCCGCAGAGATATACTCTCAGCAGAATAATGACAGGTGCGACGACAGTCACACATCTGAATAATCGTGTGGCATTAATGTATGAATGTTGAATGGACCTTGACCTGATGTAGTTTATACCTTGTAGATTGGGGGTAAAATTGTCAGCTAGACAACAGAGCTGTTAGAGATTTGAATACGAGTTTGTGCACCTGTGTGTGTGTGTGTGTGTGTCTGTGTGTGTGCGCTCGCTCACAGTGAAGTGCATGAATGTGTGTCTAATTTGAATGATGTTTCTGTTTTAACATGTTTTCAATTGTGCTGTCAAGTCTACCCCAATTAATTTGCAGTGGGAGTCTGTCTTAGTGAATCATTTATCTCCGCTCTCATTTCACTCACAGATGTGTACCTCAGTTGCTGTCTTGGAATTGTCACTGCGTGCAACTCGTGGGCATGACAGATTTGACATTTCATTTGATTCTGTTGTCTGTCTTTCTAATGATCTTGCAGTTGGTTTGTTAATTAGCATCAGCGCCATACAAATTGATTTTAAAAAGTTCCAAAAGCAACCAGTTCAGAGTCACTCTTTCTCCTTTAAAATATCCAGAAAGTTGCTTGTTAGGGGTGTCTTTATAGACTTATTAATGAGTTGACTCCATGCACAGTGGCTACAACTACAACTTGGTAATACACTCAATTAGGGATTTATGTTCAGGGCTCACAACTGACCTGAAAGATGGCTCTGTAGTCACCAAAACGGGCAAAGCTGCCAGTGAAGATACATAATGTAACCAAAGGTGTAAACAACTATAAACTGTGGTGTTTTTACATTCAAATCACATTGTAAATGTACATTCTCAATTATTATAATTAGAGCCTCTGGTTCCAACATGTACTTTTATTATTTATGTTATACCAGATTGCACCAGGTAAAGCCGAGACCCCGATGTACATTTCCCATGGGCTAAGAATACAGAAGCATGAAAAACTCTTTCATCATATGCACTAACTGAGCATCTTTAATTGGAATGAATGAGAATCTTGGTATCCAGCTCTCATAATACTCTATATCCATGAGCTGCACAGCTGCTCGGCACTCACTGTAGCGCCATGAGCCACTGGGATCTCAACAATGAAAATACGAGTTTCCACATACCATTATTAATACTGTATTTATATTATAATTCATGCATTCACAGAAAAGACGGAGTAGAAGAGACAGCCATCGGTCATGTGAGGTGCACACAAGTGAGACCAAAAAATGTGGGCCAACTCTGGCATGTAATTCAGGCTATTATACTATCAGATTCCAACCCAGGCTCTAGAATAAATGTTGGTAATGAATGCTTCTGCAAACCATGGATATGTAACATTTGCAGGTTATTATGTAACGGATATGTTGAAACTTTTTATAACGCTGTGGTTAACCCATGGTTATGTTAAGGCATTGGTTATGGCTAGAACAGATCTGTTTTGGCTTAGATTATACAGTTTTGGTGGCACAGCTGGAAATGCCACTGATGTCTCACTAGGAACACCTGCTTTTGTTTTTCTTTTTTTTTTGGTCTCAAACAGTGGTCTGCAGCTTGACAGCAATCTCACTGATGTGTCTTACCATTGACCATCCCCTCGATATCATGACGACAATGTCAGCTAATATACATGGAATCAATATTAGGTTACTTTATAATACGTTTGAATGTAATGTATCCATCATTTGCAGAAATGCAGAGTTGGTAGAAATTTCTTCTGGTAACTGTGCTGCAGATGCCATAAAATTAAAAACTTAAATGAAAAGGTTCATTGCCAAACAGGCTCCGGGGCCCAGGCCCAGGTGCCCAAGGGCTCAGAGGGCCCTAAGCCAGAGCGTATGCGTGAAGTTGCTATTTTTTTTTACCTTGCATTTTCTGTGAAAGGGCTTAGTCATTATGTCAGTAAGAGAGCTCCAAAAGTTGTAGGAGAAAGAAAAAAAACTGTATGAATAGCCTAAAGATTGACTTTGAAGATTTCACTAGGAAAAAAGTCACAATATATTTTAAGTGAGGGTTTTTATCCCCTCAGTTTATCTAAAGTACTTTTTGCACATTGAGTTCTATGTGCAACGTGACTCTGTGGGGAGTAACATGTTGTACCTACCCTGTTGGGGTACAGAGGCCTTTCATGCTCCTGGGCCCAGGGACCCATTGACCTCACCACATATTCAGCATATGTTCACATATCACGCTCACTTTAATGACTTAGCTTTAAGGGCATTATCCAAAGCTACAAATGCAAAGCATAAGCCCCTTTTACAAGAAACATTCTCACAGTGACACATTTTTTAAAAACACTATTGCCAGTTTTACAATGTAAATTCAAGCATACTAAATAGTTTTTTTGAGTTTTATGCATGGAAGAGGTCCGGATCTCTTGCTCACTTGACTGTTCTTTTGAAATCATTGTTTTTTTTATTCAGCCATGCATGCTTAAAGGACCACTGTGTAGGTGGCATTAAGTATCTAGTGTTGAGGTTTTAGATTGCAACCAACCCCCCTCACCCCTTCCTTTCCAAGCGTGCATGAGAACTTACGGTGGCCTTTGCTTAAACGTACTAAGCAAAAAGCCCTCTCTAGAGCCAGTGTTTAGTTTGCCCTCTCTGGGCTACAGTAGCAACATGGCAGTCAATCAAGGAGGTTTTCATGGAGGAGGACCTGCTCCCTGTTGATATGAGCCTAAGCTAATGACACACAATGATTCTGAGTTTCAGGTGATTATACACTACTAAAAACATAATAATGAATAGTATATTCCATTTTAAAAAGCTTACTAAAGAGTGGGAATGTTTACTTTGCATTGAAAAAACAAACCCCACAGAGAGCTGAACTATTGCTGAATGACAGTGGTTATCTGACTATGACCTACCACTTTAATATTTATGTGATTCTCCTCTGCCCACAGCTTGTTAAGTAAGAGACCTTTCAGCAATGATGCATTGAAGACTTGATGTTAGCTTATACACACACACACACACACACATATAAATATATATATATATATATATATATATAACACTGGAGAAGAGGAAAGAATAAAATTAGTTCACATCCAGGCTCCTTGGGCAGCTTCTCTCCTCAGAGGAGGTGTTAATCTGTAGGGCAGCGTTATCAGCTAACCATGGTTACAAGACGACACCGGAGCCACACTCAATCTTCATATGCATAATGAGAATATGGACATTATGCACAGTGAAGTATGATCTGCTGCTAATATCGAAGCATATATGCAAGTGAGCATGATAAAGTGAAACAACAGTTGGCCCTGTGCACAGTAATACAAGCAATTATTATGTTTAATAATACATAAAATAACTCAATAATCACCAGTTTAAAGTAACCTTCTAATGAATTTATCACAATTAACAACAAGCTCGTAGCAAGTACTCAAGTTATCCTTCCGTGATGTGATTAGTGACGTGCAGCATTGGCAAGTTCATTTGTGAATCCAGCAGCCGCAGAAGATCAATGGCACCTTAACGTCTGTCCCTTGTTTCGTATTCCACCGCAGAAACGTTGAAAACTATAACCATTCTTCCCCATTTTAGAACTGTTTTCACTCCAGCTGCAGAAATTGCTTCATACATAATACATCAGCTTTTAGTTATTTATTCATTACAACTGTTAGCATCGTTACAGATACACACTTTTTATGCAGTCCTCAGTCTCCGGTTCTTTTTTCTACGCCATCGCTCTGACACTGGCTTACTCTAACTTCATTTCTTTTTCTTCTCTTTGATGTTGATTTATCTGTTTCAATGTAGACATCAAGCTTTTGTGAATTATGCATAAAAAGTCTTTCATGCCGATAAGAGAGTAATAAGCATGTTAATGACATCTAAAATACAGGAACCATATGGGGAAATGGTAGGAGGCTCACAGTCAGCATTGTGTTTTAACAAATAGCAGCGTGTCTCTTGCAGTGTCGGCTTGTCAGCTCGTTGGTCCACCACTTTGGTCCAAACGACATCTCAAACACTATTGGCTGGATCGCCATCAAATTTTGTACAGCCAGTTATGGTTCTGTGTTATGGTGCTAGTAAGCTAATGCTGACACACTACATGATAAATATGGTAAACATTAAACCAGTTAACCACCAGCATGGTAATATTATCATTGTGAGAATGTTAGCAAGCTGATGTTAGCATTTAGCACAAGTACACTTATAACATGTACTCATCTCAGGTTGGCAAATGCAAACACTTCCTCATGCCCTTTAGCATATGATCCTGCAGCATATGATCCTGCAGCTCTTTGAGACGCACCCTTTAGCATGTATGTGACGCACATCCGTCTCCTGGCTGAGACATACTGTAATACTTGTACATAAGCTGTCAGCTGGTTGTAGTTAGGTAAAAACTATATGGTTAGGTTTGGAAAAAGCATCATGTTTTGGGTTTAAATAAGTATGTAATGTGACTTAAATATGCCACTTGAGTGCCAAGTTAACGTGACGTACGGGCGTGAGTTAAGTAACGCTAACTGCCAAACACATATTCAATGTGTTTGGCTCTACCTTGTGGCAGTTTGTTGTAATAAAAGTTAGGATTGTGTTTTTCAAAGTGATCAGTTTAGATCATGTGACTCATAGTTTAAGAAAACAAGCAGAAAAAAGGCTAGTGTGCAAAATATTCTCTACGCTCCATCCAGACAGCTCCTCTTCTGTTTTCTTATGCATTTGTGCCTTGGAGAGCCTTTGCTTGTAAGTTTTCTTACTGTTTCTGTGATTTGAGCAAATGTGCATATAAATAATTTACAATTAATATGTTTGGATTTAAAAACAAACTACTTTGTTTCATTTGTTATATTTAAAAAATACTAAGCAAAGCTAAATGTAGCTTTTTGGCATAGCATTTGCATGGATGCTAATTATAAGTAATGATGGTTTATTTTGTGCTACATTTGAGAACAGTTTGTAACTAAAGCATTATTTTGTATTAGAGGAGAGGAGAAAACGAACACCTTAAACTTACTCTTGTGTTCTACTTTCTCTGAATCCTGATGTTCGCTCTCTGTCAGCTTTTGCATACATGGAACACGCCTCAGGGACAGAATACTAACTTTGTGTTTCTTTGACTGATCCACCTACGCAGATTCTCTTGCTTTTTATACCACGTTAGTTGCTCTGAGTGTCAAATATTGCCACGGATGGGTTTAAACTGGAGTTAGTTTAGAGCCAATTGTGTGCTACTGAGATGCCAACGGGTTCCCCATGCGTCAGTATCACATACTGAGGGGGCATAAAAAAAGTTTTGGCATTTGACAACCTGAATTGGTGCAGCCTCAGCTGCACTAGCATGGCTGTGGACTCTTAGTCTTGTTGTTTTGTAAGAGGCACCGATGCATTTATTACATATTTGGGTCTTGCAAATTTTAGAGGCCTTGTTATTTCAAATATTTATGACACAGAAATACATAGTTGGCCCTCTCACTGGAAAACTGTTTGTAGGTTATTTGCATTTGCTTTCAGGCTGTATTTCAACTTTACCAAAGTTTCAAGTTCACAGACCGGAAACCTATTAATCATTCAAATTTATCTCACCAGCTAATTTAGATCGTCACTTATTTGGCTGGTTATTGTCAGTTATATTAAATCTATGAACATTGCACAAAAAGAATATAGTATAAGTTAAACATAAGAAAAGTAGCAGAAGGTTGTTATATTTCCTTTGCAGTTAGTTGTAAAAGTAACTGAGAAGAGGCATCATGGTGAGTCAGTAATTGTGGCTATTGCAATGAATAAAAGACAACAAAAATATCTAAACTTGTGATTGTTTGTTGCTTGACGTTAGTCCTAAGGATAGATTTTGACACTTACACTGAATAATTCTTTCTGTACTTACCTCATTTAGGCATTCTTTTCACTTCATCCTGGCATGTGAGTTGTTGAGAGCACCGTGCGTCACTTTTTCACACACTATCTCAAAATTTTACAAATGTGAATGAGGTCAGCTATAAGGTTGTGGTCCAAGGAGTCACACTTTTAATGAGTAAACAAATTACAGTGATGAAACCAAAATAAGTTTTACACCTTGTGAAATGTGTCGGATCAGGCTGTTCTACTGCAGCGACTCTGCCCACCTTCTTGTGCTGTAATCATCTCCTGTCTGGACTTCTGCAACTGGCTCCAGCCTGCAGCCCTTCTGTATTCAACCCAAATTGCTGAGAGTCTAGTCCCTCCTGCTGCAAATTCAAAAACCTTGGTGTCACACCAAGCTGCTAAGGGTCTTCTTTCCATGGTGTGGTTCAGCCTCTTGTTTTCCCTTCTCCAACATGGGTATCGCCTCTCATTCAGACTCAGCTCCTCTCCCTGCTGACTCTCCAGTGTACGAAGGAAAGTCTCACTCAACATCATCAGTCACAGTCTCCACTAAATCATATCCCCTCTCACAAATCTCCTTTCTCTCCTCCACTGCTCTAATACGCATTTATCAAAACAACAACACAAGATATACATACCCTGTTTTTTTCTGTATCTAGACCTTTTCCTTAAAGGAATATTCTCATGGCACACAGCATGCTTGTAATGTTGATTATCAAATTAAAGCTAATTAGCTTAACCCTTTGAAATCTGGAGCAACATCACTGCTGCTGTCAGATATCTTTGACAAGTATTTAAACATTTGAACCCTGTATAAATTGGTTTGATTTCTTAAAAAAAAAAAACATGGGGAAGAAGGCAATGAGCTACTTGGTCATAAATGTTTAACAAATTGCAAGAAATAAGTGAGTCTAGAAAATTATTTTTTAAAGGCAAGGGAAAAATATATAGAGAAAAAAAGAAAAAGCTAGGGAAAAACTATATCTGCCATTATCAGAATTACAATTAATTATTTAAAAAAAATCCAAATCACTTTTTTCAGGTCTTTTTTTTGTTTCAAAACTGTAATTTTCTTGTATTTCTTCCTACTTTCTTGCTACTTTTTGGGTCATTTATTCTTTTGTTGCTCATGGCATTCTTCCCATGTTTTTGAAAGAAATCAAGCCACTTTGCTAAGGTCTCAAAGGGTTAACTTGTGAAATAAAATGCTAAAGATAAGGTGACAGTATAAATGCCTTGCACATATTGCAAGATGCATTTTTAAGTTTTCCAGCAAGGCTAAAATAAATATTTCACTGATGTTATTGATCAAATTTGGTGCAGCTGATATTTCAAGGTGACTCCTCATGAGCTCAAACTGGGGTATACCTCACTCAAAACTGTCAGCGCTCTTCCAAAGAGGAAATGCTGCTCTAAGTCCAAAGCTGTGTGTTTGTATTTACCCCCTTTGACTTCCAGGCAGAGTAAATATTTTATTTTGAACAATTTTCTAATTCTACCCACCACAATAGCAGGCTGTTATTGCAGCAAAATGTTGCTGCTACAAGCAATTATGGCTAAAGGGCTCCACAAGCTGGGCTTAGTGAACTATTGTTAGCATCAACCCCTTCAAGAATATGAGATTTAATGCATGAGAGGTGAGACTTTTCATTCCACTCTACAGCAATGAAGCTTTGTCCAATGTATTTGTTTGGGACGAAGGTATTGTGTTTGCTGCCACAACAATTTATTCCTGGCCAACCTAATTTAAATTGTCCCAAAGATAACATGCTTAACCACACAATGCCATGTTGCATTTTGCCATACATTTCCAGCATTTTTTTCCAGAAATATGTGCATTTTAGAGAAACAATGCTTGAATCATGACCTCTATATATTTATATGCTTTTGTCATTTTGGTAGAAGATCTGAATTTCTGCAAAACAAAAATGCATGTGTGGGGTGGGGGGGGGGGTGCTGGGGTGAATTCATGTTAAAGGCTACATTGGATAGACCTCTGTGCACCCTATTATATTACTACCCTCTTAGATAAAAGCAGTGCTCTGTGTTTTCAAAAGCACAGCAGATCCTACTTTGTTCATGCAGACATGCTTACTAGTGTGGGGACCATTATTCTGAGTATATACTATAGCATCTCAGCCCATTAAGAGATTCCTACACAGTTCTGACGACGTATAATATCATATTTCAAATGATAGTAGCTGTAGGGGAAGGAATTCCTATCATCGCCTGGGATCCCACTGAAACACCTCAGGCACTGGGTGGTGGAGGGGCAGCCCCTGCCCTTTTTGTTTATGTTGAAAAATGCCCTCTTCAAATGGCAATTCAACACTTTTTTTATATCACGTGTTGCCTATATCTATCATCCGGCCAAGGAGGCTCTGAATGATAGTAATTTACCCCAAAAGAGGCAACAGAAGACACTTGTGACTAATATGCTGTTCGTGACCCCCCAGGCCTCGCTCTGGCCATAAGTATACAGTATATCTATGGTACCTTGCTGTTTATACCATCTGTCTGGCTCTCTTTGCCCCAGGTGGGTTAGGGTTACAGTTTCTGTTTCAACCCTGCTGGTAAAACTGCCTACAGGTATGGATGCAACTGCTTCCTTTTGTTTAGGCACTGGAGGACCCTGGATTTTGGGCTTTTCAGTATTCAGGACCAGACCATTGTAAGTAGAGCTGGGCCTCTGGTAGACCTGCAGTCATAGTCGACTATAAACTGAAAGATATGGTTCGATCCCCAACACCTCCAGTCCACATGTTGTATCCTTGGGCAAGACACTGAGCCCCAAATCTCTCCCCGTGGCTGTGCCATCGGTGTGTAAGTGCATGTGACTGTAAGCTGAATAGCAGGTGGCCTTGTATGGAAGCCTCAGCCCCCAGTTGTGAATGGGTTATAGTTATTAAAAGACTAAAAAGGTGTGATACAAGTGCAGGTCCTGTTACTATTTACCATTCACTGCTGCCTCAGCTCTCCACTGGAAAATAATCACAGACTGAGACTGAGACTATCAAAAAGCTCAGCGTTTAACAGTAGATGTACTCAAATGTTCTGCTTTGATTAAGCGTTGATTTTCCAGTAGCACTTATTTTAAGATGACAAGTGTTGATTGGAAGGTTGGTGGTACGTTCACAGAGCTGATGTGGCTCTGGGGCTTCTGTTCGTAACTAGAGTGTTGCATTAATTTTGTATAAACACTGGCATAGTGTTGATTTTAACACTCAGAGTTAATTAACGCTGATGCTCTGTTACAGTGGCAACCCTAAAAAGCATGGGGAAATGCTTTTTTCTTTTTGTTTTCCTGTCATGTTTACCTAATTTGGAAGGTTGATTGACTTCAAGAAACATAAATAATGTACCCGTACCCCCCCCCAAAAAAAAAAAAAAATCCATTGACTCATGTCTTATGATTTTATTGTAGTACCAGTTCATGATGGTATAGTCAGATCACCTGGAACTTCATTATTATGCCTGATTATTTTGGGGCCTATAGTATCTCAGTATGCTTTCAGAGCAGGGCAAAGAGCTCAAGTGGTTCCTACTTTTTATCTTTCGTAATGATTATATTGATTATAATGATTTGTAAAAAGCCAGTTGTCAGTGTTTTATCAGTAAATAACAGATCAAATTCTCCCAGTAACATATATAGAATTATAAAGGGATAGAAATTTGATAAAGGACGATGCAACACTTTGTGCACTAACAAGGTAACTACAATGGCATTTTGATTAAAACAGTTATCATTTTCTGCTGCACAGAGCTTCAAACAGTGTTGCAGCTTTTGAAAACATCTTCCTTGACGTGAGACCTGATGAGGTTTTTCTTTTTATAGATTTTACTCTTGAGTATTTCTCACTGGGAAAAGCTGTATGTCCTCACAAGATCTCGTGGTGCAATCTTTCATGGATAGTGGCATTTCACACTGATAAATACAAAAAACAGTCGCTCAGTGATTTGTGTTTCTGTAGATTATTTGTATTTGTGTGAATGTGTCTGTTTCGGTGTCAGCAGATGTTTGTGAGCATTGTCATGTTTGTAAATCACAAATGTGTGCATGTGTACATATCTTAATAATACTCAAAATCATAAAGACATATTGACTTCTACACTGTAATGACTCTTTCTGACTGTTTGGACACAAAGTAATTAAGTCCTATTGTCATTAATGACCCATTTGCGGTAAGTTATATATTGAAGATCCTCATGCATACAAACAAATGTCTCACCAATATAAGACAATATCCTCTCACCACATCCTCACATATATTCTAAACAGAGCTACATGTAACTTTCACAGACTCAAATTAAACCAAAGCTACAAGAACCCATGAAAGGATGATTTCCAGCCCTTAATCTTCACTGTTTGTGACTGTTTAAGGTCATGCATATTTATAAGAGAGAAGGCCTCGAAGTAATGAGAATGCCTTGAATTTATCTTGTTACTGTCATTTTACAATGAATGCCAATATACTCATAAAGAGTTGCACAAGCGTCCATATCTTATTTACTTATTTGCATTTTAGTTGAATTTCAGCAGTAATGGAAAACTGATGTACAAGAAAATGATGGTACAGTAAAGATTGTAGGCTTAGATGCACTACAGATAAAAATATCTGCATCCTGACTTTTTTAAGGAAAACATGAAAGAAGGGTGCAACCAACAAAGTGTTTAGGAAATAAAAGGAGAATGATTTCAATCATCATAGCACTTTAAAGCGTACTGAATGATAGAGCACATACATTTTAAAGGTGGTGCTGCTCTCAGATCATTGTTTACCCTCTAGATTGTCAAGGGGCCAGTTTTCTCCTCCTCTTCGAGTGATTGATCAAGAAACGTCTTTGACAGTTTGATGGGAGCTTGAGTGATGGGCATCCCTGACTGTATCCCACCTGTCAGGGTGAAATGAATTGTCCATCCCATCAAAGATCACCTTTGATCTTTCTTGGTGGATATAGTGGAGAGGCAAAAGAGAAAAAAAAAAGCTATAGGTCCTACACCCTGTTTCCAGTCAATCTCATTCTATAGAATTGTTCACTCTTCCGAGTCATTTCACATGTGGAGTTTAGGTGATATGGTTTAAAGGTCTTTTATGAGATTCTCGCATGATATGTTCATAATAGGAAACCTTGACAAGAAGCCTGTGTGACTGACTCGAGCTGTAATCAAACCACGCCACTATCACAAGTAAACAAGGTTCTGTGCAGATGTGTCAAATTTTTTAAATCAATCAAGAGCGAGCATGACCTCTTCAACCTTCAAGTGCTGATGTGTAAATATGCCAGCAAACAGATTTAGTGTAATCTGTCATGGGTATTTGTAGTGTTTAAGTTGCCAGGCAGACTTAAGCATGATTATCCCAAAGACAAATGTTTCTTCTCATTGCAGAAACCCCTCTCACCCTCACTGCTTGCTTACAACAAACACAGGGAGTAGGATGAGCCTGGATGGCTGCCTCACCACGTACACAGACTAGTGTTTGGAAGGCCCAATAGATAAGAGCTTCATGGCGCTGCTTGAAAGGGAGGCAGTGATGCATCCGGTTGGTATAGAGGTAAAACACCCAAACACCACTGCAGGGACCGGGGTTCAGTTTCTGGCAGCTTTTCCTCTGGTCTCAAACAATAGACATGGTGGGAGGCCAGCTAGGGATCAGATCCTGGTTGCTGCTAGCATCTCATACTGGGTGGACTCTCACTCCTACTGGGCGGTTTCACTCTCCCAGTGAGGGTTTCTGTTGTGGCAGTGCAAGCCAATGAACATTGTTATCGCAGGCATTCAGGAAATATTGAGCCAAAGTGGCGTCTTGGAGGAACAGGGGAGCGCAATCACAACCTCATAGCTGAGTGCAAGCCAGGCCTCCTGTCATCTCTGCTGTGATTATCTGCTAGCATCCTCCATTTATTGATTATGTTTGTTCACCCTATCAGTCCGTTTTTATAATGAAGTTCTCTGATACTGCTGCTTGGCCAGTGACTTTGGAGTCAGACACCGATGTCCAAAGCCACCCTTTGTGGTGGTATGATATGTCAGCATGTTCTCATTTGGAATTTGTAAAATAGTGCTGCTCTGTCAGTGCTTTTGGCATAAGTTAACGACACCAAAAGGTACCGTTCTTGTGAACATGGAATGCCACTGGACAGTGTCAACAGAGAACGCAACTGGACAGAACTGGCCACTGTTATTTGTGTGCTTTTCATTGTCTAAACCTAACCACATGCTTGTGTTGTAATACAAGGTAGTTTATCAATGTAGTAAGCTTATTTTGATAAAGACTGTCTGCATTTAACAAGCAGAAAACCATGCATTTCCTGTGAAAACACAAGTGTATTTTGAGAAGACACAGTGCGTTTAACAGGTATAAATTGACACACCATCCTGGAATGTCAACAAGAAACGCAGGAGGATACCTAGCACATAGGAGACGTGTGCTGATTAAGCAGTAATATTTGAGCAGCTGGGATTAGAATGTGTGGAGAGTTTGTAGCAGGGTTTTCTCTGGGTTCTCTGGTTTCCATAACAATTCAAAGACATGCAGGTTAGAGGAATTTGTGACTCTATGTTGCCCATAGGAGTGAATGAGAGCGTGAATGGTTTTCCGTCTCTATGTGTCAGTCTGACAGCTTTCTCAGTGTACCCATCCTCATTGCTCAGTATCACTTAGAATAGGCTCCAACCCCCCCACAACCCTGAAAAGAACAAGCGGTTTAGGGAGAATGAATGAATTGTCATAGTGGCTAATGTCATAATTCAATTATTCATACATGACACAACACAGGCATGGCTATTGATCTATTAAAGTATTTGTTCTCGCTACAAAGTGCCATTCTTGGCAAGCAAAGTAAAGATTATAAAGACAATGGATGTGAAGAGAACATCTGGGGAAATAAAGCAGTTATTCTTGGTCATGATGGTTAGAATCTAATAAAAGAGGGACTGGCAAACTTGGTTGTCAGGGTAACATAGAGAACATTAATTTCCAAGTGCATAAGCTGACATCATGCAGTGGACATTAGAAATGTCAGAAATAAAATGTAGTTGTACATAAATGTGAAAGGCACCTTACTGTTAGCTGGTTTTAAATGTTATATTTTGAACCTTGCTGTGAGCCAGGACTTATATTTGCACCTTACTGTTATCTAGTTTATATTCAGTTTTAACTTTGCTATACGCTGTATTTTATTTGCTATAAATTGGTTTTGTACTTGTTTTTTTTAGTTATTATTGTATACTTTGTATCAGCACCTCTCTAATTTTGTGTCACAACCACTGCACAGCAGTTTCCCTTAGGATAAATCAAGTTATATTTTATCTTATCTAGTGAAACCTGACCATCTAGGAAAAGTGATAGCATAATATTAATTGTTTCTGCTGTGAATACACAAAGTCTGTGAGTGATTGTGTGATGGTGCTAACCTTTAGTTTTCAGTGGAAAACACAGAAAACCAATATTGGTCAGAATCGACGTAATGAGCAGCAGGACATGGATCCATAGGTGGATTGTGTGAAAGGCAGCTACTGGCTGTAATTTTTAAATCTTGTTCCTGAAAAGAAGCGCCACAGACTGACTTTTTCAGTTAGCATCAGATGTAGCTACCTTTAGCATCCACTCCCAGTTTTCCCGTCTCCACGGAGAGCTTGGCCTGGGTTCTGAAACTTGTGCCCTTTGAGACATTAAATGTGATTCATGGGCAACACAAATAAACTTGACTTTGGGATAGAAAATAACGGGTTGCGTCCCGCTGCTTATTGGATTGCTTTCAGCCAACACAGCCTTCTAAATATCATATGAAAATACATTTATGCCTATTACACAGTTTTGCTGAGACCAAATGTGACATTTGCTTTGAAAACCATTCGTCACTGTCATAGTAGATCACGATCAATATATGACCTAGCAAGAATTCTTGGGCCAAATTCAACTCATTTGATCATTTGTGGCTGTTTTTTTCTCATTATAGGTAATCTATATTCATTATAGTTAACCATGACTATCATTTGTCATAATCTCCTCATCGCCATCCCTGGATCCGTTCCATGGTCAGAGATCAGGCTATAAGCTGGAATAACATGCATGTATAATATAATAATACATCATAGATGGTGTGTCCCCAGCCAACTGTATATTTAATGTTTTTGGAGGTTAAAATGCTCATTACCCATGCAACAAATAACCCTGATATCCCGATGACACTGATATGCTTTGATGCAGGTTTTGTATATTTTGAAATGTACATTCTTGTTGTACATTTTGCGTGTATCCCAGAATGCCTCTCAGTGACTTACACTCGATTCACCTGATCACCTGCAGCATCCAGCTGGGTTTTATGTGTACGTAGGAGGAGAGAGCAATATTCATGATTGATGACTTTGGGGGCAAAAACAATCTGAAATATCTTATATTTCTTGTGGATACATTGCATTATAGACTACTAAGACTGCTTTGATGGAAAAGATGGAAAAGTATCCCTTGTTCCTGTTCAATGAATTGCTCAATACTGAAAAGAATGGGTCTTCCTTTTTTAAATTTTTTTACAGGAATGACTAAAAAACGTGACTGAGATTTTGGATCATTTGATTTTTTTTTTTTTTTTCAGTAATATACCTGCAGTAGGGCTGGGCGATTAATCAGATTTTATTTTCAATTCTGATTTTGGCTTCCCTTGATTCTCAAAACAGGATAATCAAGATAAAACAATCTTGTGCCAAGACCCAATATGTTCTCTGGAGTGAAATATCTGTTTTTGTCAACAGTGTGTGGTGACTTTAACATAACAGCATCAGTTTACTGTTGTAAAGGACTGTCTGATAGCAATGTAAAGCACTTCAAATAGTCTAAATTTAACCTATAGATGTTTAAGTGGTCTTGTTTATATGTGCCTAACATACGTTATGCTGTTGCCATTTTGCTACTGTTTATGTCACACATCCGAAATGTATTTAACATTTATTGATTTGTTCTCGTGTTGTATTGTTTTTCAGTTCAATTGTAGTTAAAGTTACAAGAAACCTTGTGTTAAAAAGGAACATCAGAGTTGTTTGATAAATATCTGATGTTCTCAAAGCCAGTGAGTAGTCATGATAAATAATGATTAAATAAATATGATTTCAACATCAGTAAAAAATCATTGTGATTATTATTATTGCCATAAATGAGGAGCCCTAACCTGCAGCCCGTTTTTTTCATATCTCCATCAGATGTAATGTCACTTAAATGTGGAAACTTATTAGAGAAGCATTATGAAACTACATTCTGGACCCAGAAATGCACAAAAAGCAAAGTCAAAAGTATTTAAGCAGGCTTTTTCCGAAAGTCTTTTATGAGCTACGTATTGCAGTTATCCATGCAACTGCTGCCTGCTCGTAGACCTAAGTCTGGCACATCTGTCACAGTCAGTGAATGTGTTTACCAAGTGCTCAGCGCTGTCTCTACCAACTCCCCAGTGCACTGAGGCCACAGAGAGGGCTCGACCTCCATCATCCCTCCTCAGCTCCCCCCTGTCCTTTCCTTAGTCTGGTGGTTGTGACCCACAAGAAGGTGAAGGTAAAGACTTCTGCTAATGAATTAACTGTCCAATTATAGATACCGCACTTGCACAGACATCCCCTTTTCGCTTTCATTTACACACTTTCGACTGCCTGGATTCCTCTGTTTACCTCATTCAGCCTCCCCAGATAACAGAGCACACTGCAGTAAGTTTAGCCAATCTGGCTGTTGTTAAGGAGAAGGATACAGAAATAAAAGCACTTTCAGATGTAAATTATTTTCTCAGGTGTTGGGCACAGGTCGGTTGTGATTTCAAAGATCGCCAGATCTCTTATCGAAGATGTCAGGGAAACACAAAGTGAGTAGATTAAGTCCCATATATAGTCAGATTCTTTACTGCAAGACATTAAATGTGATGCTTTTTTTGTTTGTTTGTTTGTTTTTTACTATTACATTTTTACTTACAGCTGTTGTGTTTATGTCTCTAGAGGCTGCTGAATTTTCTTTCATTCTCCGCTCTGACAGTTAAGAAGGCGTTTTGGCTTTATTTCGCACCATAGCAGAGTGTGCCTCATATTTGTCTCAATAACTCCTTTTAAGTACCTGCTGCTATGTGTTGTTTTCCCCTCATTATAGGCAAATTACTGCTCTCTCTTTGTTTAGTATAGTGAACTTAATGTAGATCAGTAAACAGCCCAAGGCCCCTACCCACTTGAGCCCGAGTCTGTCTGTCCTGTCAATCACATATAATTGGATCAACAACAGGAAGACATGGACAATTTATGAATTGTTTCAGGGAAAAATGCTAAATCAAATGGACACAGACACGCATTCATTCATGCACATGAGGATGTCGATATGTATGCAGGCAAACAATGAGCCCAACAGAGGATGGAGGATGCTGCTTTTGGAATATACTGTACCCATGTAGGCTGCAAATTTAATTTGAGAGGGTAAATAGCTTTACTGCCAACATATGGAAAATTTTGGGGTGACATCCTTATCTGGATACTAAAATGTGGTTCTTTTTTCTTTTGTCTTTTTTTTGTATTGCACCCCAAATGACTTTTTCCCTTTTACGTACGATAATGCTCTCCATATGCCCTGCCTGATGTTCTTTGTTTTTTGAAGGGCAAAAAAAAGAAAAAAAAATGGTGGCCACCTATGTTGCCTATAGAGAGATCCGGTCAGTCAGTCAGTCATTTTCTGTAACTGCTTGTCCTCGTAAGGGTCGCGGGGGGGCTGGAGCCAATCCCAGCTGTCATCGGGCGGAAATAGAGAGATCCACCACTGCAAATTGTTTTAACAACTAAGAAAATTATGCTGTTGTATTTTAGAAACCAGTAATATCATGGGCTTTTTATGCACCAAAACCTTTTGTGTCTTTAATTTTGGTCTACTTGTAAGGCTTCATTGTTAAAGGCTGCTTCATTTTCCTAAACATCTGGACTAAATGCTGAGTAAAGACTTGCTAAAGATGCACTAAATCTTGTAAACACATCCAGGACAGCTTTTGTGCAGCTGGTGGTGAATCAACCCACTGAAACAAATTCAGGACTGTAAAATGAATGAATTGCTGGCAACTGCAAAAACACATTTTGGATTTTCTGAAGATATGTACAGGTTTTTTCTTTTTTTATAGTAAATTAAAAAGTTATAAAACAGTGCAGCACAAACTAGATTTAAAATCACCCTTATAGTGATATTTAAACAGAGGGAGAATTACACCCCACTGATACCTCGCCAGGCATCTTCACAGCCCTGGCACATGTAAATCCTGGATGTGAAGCAGCTCTTGTCATAAGTGTCAAAACAGTATTCTGTAGAGACTTCATTCAGGGCAGGAATGAAAATACACCTTGTTCAGGCACTTTGTTATTGTCATCTATACTGTAAATACACTGAAACATGTCAGATGGAACAGGCACGTATTCATCATTCAGCTGTAACAAGTCCATCAGCAACATCCCTACAAAATAAATTCAGTTTTATCACAGAATGTTGCATCAGCAAATACGCACTGTATTGCTTTTTTAGCTTTCAAAACGCAGTTGTGGCATCTCAAGGCACTTTAATGCTTTAAGGGTGCTGTAAAACAGAGCCGGATGCTAACCTGTTTTTATGTACACCCAGAACCATATATCTTCCTGAACCACATCAAGGAGGCATATTCTACCCGTAGCTTTCATTCCTCTAGGTCTATTTTTAAGTGAAGAGTTTCCATGGTAACCCGAGGTGCAGGTATTGCTTGTTGAAAGTGGTTTTTGAGGTCTAGCCACGGAGTTGGAATTGAATAAAATAAGAAAGAACCAGAAACAACAACCTTACCTCCAATCTTTCTTTTTAGCTGCATAGCTGACGAGGACATGAGAGAGGAATGTTTGAACCGGTGATCTGTAGGAGACAGGTGGTAAGGGGAGGTGAGGATACCAAACTGTTGCTTGATGGATGCAAGCTGAGATTTGGCAGTCTTTGTGAATTGGAAAGCTTTGTCTCAGTGTTCCACTGTTTACCTTTAGGGCGTGTGTCGGAGCTGGCCCAAATGTTCATTATGGTGTACACAGAGAACTCTGCACTCTTAATTTGAAGGGCGTTGTAAATTGACCTAAACATGTGGTGTTTGGTGTTTTAAGCAAAAACAGGATTATAAAAGCCTTGTATTCAGACATTGAAGTGCAGGAGTGCAGAGCAGTCAGTCTTTCTTCTCCAAAGCCCTTAGGATGAAAGAAATGATGACTTGGCTGTCAAACAGCATTTCTAGACTGCTGTGATTGTGCCAAAAACTGGTCAAGAGAAAAGACAACTGCATTGATTATATTGACTGCGAGCAGCAACAGTGACAGGATGAAATTAATAGTTGTGGGAGTTATTCGATAATCAAATGAGAAGCCGCTTGGTCTCGACTCCATCACGTAGATAGACTGCAAGTATCCTTCACTGATATCAGCTCAAGTGTGAGCATCCTTCACTGATAATACACAGTCACACCTTAATGGAAAAAATCCACCCACATGTTCACACTGTCTTATATCAAACAGTATTTGCTTTTATGTAGGTCACTTTTTTATGTAAAACTCCACAGTATAAGCACTCTTCATTTTAAAAAAAAGCTATTATCACTGACCAAGTTAATTTCTTAAAAAACATTCTTTAGTCTCATGATATTGGCTATAAATTAAAGGGTTGGCAGTGTACAATAATCCAAACACTGACACTAAAAATTGGTCACCTTATGTCCAAATTATACTTTCCACACACTCATATGTCTCTGCATGCTCGTATGTCTGCATGACATAAATCTTGTCTTCATCCTCAGTGTCTTTATTCTTCAGATGCTCAACAAGAGGGTGTAAAAACAGAATCTCTTGCGCATCCACTGTCCATGTTGCATCTATTTTGGAGAATATCCAGCTCCCTTTGTGACTGCAACAATAGCCAGGTTGCCATAGGTGTCCTCATGTTTTAGCAATAGCCTCTTTTTATATTTTGACTTGAAATCCCTTTGAATAATCGGTTTGTGATCAGCCTGTTCTTACTTCCATGGCGTCAAATATGGTTGCTTGGTCTGTGGCAATTGGTGTCTGACACCAAAGCACAAGACACCATTAAGCATCTGTATGAGATGCTTCCAGCTTTCAGCTAAGTTGAATTTAAACCCATCACAGCCATGACATAGTATAAAGAGCAAGAAAGTCCAATTGGGAGGGGTTGTGGGTCAAACAAACACAGGACTTTAACTAAATTGCCATTATGCTCTATGTGAAACATTTAGTTTTTTTAACTACGTCATATAACTATATATTGTCATTTGACATAGGCTGTGTCACACATTATACATGACATATGTCAGAAATGAGCTTATTTTAATCAGAACCTTCTTTCTAAATCCAAACAAGTCATTTGCCAACCAAGTGTTCCCTAAACCTTAAGTAATTTTTGGTCATGAAACCTACATTTCCTTCAAACACTAGGGCTGTAAGCTGCTCAGAATTGTAATTGTAACCTCCCCAAAAACGACTGCTCGACTTGAAGCAATGTCAGTCGACGGTTGGGTCGCCATCTGATGACAAGAATCTCCGACTTTCAAGGGGCAGCAGTAAACACTGAGGTTTATTTTGAAAGATTAAGGCTTTATTGGTCCCCAGGGTGCATATAACAAGCCTAAATTGACGCACTGTCCTATAGCATCCAAAACTGATGCTTCAGGGTTACCGAGAGCAACATAGTTTGAAACATAGAGCCACTGATCAAGCTCCTGTATTTGACGAGTTTGGAGTGAGAACATGTTGGATTTTTATGTCTTCCAGGCAAGTCTGTGGGGAGTAAAATGGGAAATGCCCCAAATGTTGTAATTTTTCTTAAAAAAAAATGCATCTGACAGGTACCAACAACTCAGCCAACCGCATTGGTTAAAACTCTGTACAACGACTCTGTAGCACACACCTACACAGGGTTTACGCCTGCTCTCACTTCCAGTTGATTAGAACTGAAGAAGCTTCTTGGATGAGATGCGAAACGTCTCCACAAAACTGAAACTAGTCCAGTTGCCAATGAAACAGCACTTATGGACACATTGGTTATGATTAACATGGTCATCAGATCAATTCTAACATGTTTAAGTTATACAATGAACTGTTTATTTAAGACATATCAATATATTGATTATTGTTAATAATAAGAGGCTGCTGCTCTTTTCACTGACACCAGAGCAATGCTGTAAAATTCGGCTATCTAACTCTAACTCCCCACATGTGACAATCTCAATCTAATGTAAGTATGTACATAAAAGTTACATTTGGTGAGGTATCTATGGAAAAAGGAAAACACACCTCGCAACAAACTGGACTACAGGGGCCTCTTTTGTAACAATGTTTTCAGGTGAAAATGTCCCTTCAGCCTCAAAGGAATAAATACTAACCTTTACTTTTAGCTTTCAAATACAAAAATGCTTTTTACCCAAGTGCTGCTGTTGTGCCTCACTGTGACACGAAGCTACAGGATTGAAGTGACCTGTTAGAATTGCTTGTAGAGCATCAATACAGCCGAGAAGAAAATGCTTCTCTCAGCAAAACAACAAGAAGTAGAAAGGCTGGATTTGACACGCAGACACTGGCATTTACAATCATGAATACTTTCTTACAACTTAGAGTCTACACAGACGGACTAGGCAGACTGTCAAGGAAATGGAGTTCTGTGCTGTGGATCAAAATGTTAAACAAAGCCTGTCTGGCTGCAAGACTCATCTGAGTATTGAGAGAAAACTAAGCCTTTGCAGAATGGACATAAATAAATAAAATGTCAGTTGATTTCCAGACACAGGGTCTGGGAATTTGATATGATTTTAATTAACTAGAAAAGTGCACTCAGTAGAGCGCAGATCACCTCCAGGTGGCCACGCAGTCACTACAGTTCTTGTAATTTTAGCAGACACAGCACAGTGTGTTTAGGAAGCTAATAAAATTTTGCACCTCTTCTACTTTTGACAAATTCTGCAAGTATAAAAAATTGGGTGGACAAAATGCTCCCGTTCTGAAACACTTGCTGTAATGTGACGCCATATGGGGGACGGAACAAAACTGTGTCGTAGCCAGAGCTGATTGAAGCCGTGCCTGGTGGTATTGTCCCTCCTGGCTCTCTTCAAGGTGGCGATAAAGATAATGAAATGATTGACCTGTTTGTTTTGTAATGTGTCTAATTTCGGTGGACCATAACATATCAGGTATAGAATTAATCTGGAGATGCTCCAGTTCAAAATAAGAGCAACATTTTTTGTGTTTCCTTGTCAGTTTTTTAACCCCGAAGATGACCAGCAGTCACAGTAAGACAAGCAGGTAGTAACGGAATTTAGGACTCCTTGATCAATGACTACTTAAAACCAACAATAAACCAGGGTTTTCGACAATTATAAAACACTTAAACCCCGAGAAACCCCACAGCATACAGTCATACATGTGCACACAAAATAATAGGTTGACTGCTCCAGTAGTTTGCGAGATCAGCTGCAAACAGACCCACACGCTCGTGCACGCACACAAAAACATGCACACCCGACCAAAATCAAAATGCAATTGTTGGCAGCTCAAAATTACAACACAAAACAACAAAGCCTGCTATATAATTACTGAGAAAACATGAAAACATCACTGAGAATATGATAATCCTGACTTATAATTAGTCCCTTTATCATTATGGCCATGGATGAGGACTGGCTAAAGACAGACAGTACAAGATGATGTGCTAAATATAATTTTTTGATGATTTCTCCAGATGGGGTTTTTTGTTATGTCATATTCCACGTTTTCGACTCAACCACAGATTTTGAACATGAACAGCAGAAAATATAGAGGAAAATTGGACAGGGTAACTTCCAAAAGCTCTAGCAGCTTGTGGATTCACTTGACTGTAATACAAGCAGACACAGATGAGACATAAGCAGTTCAACTCTTCAACAATACAGTCATGTTGGAGGTTGTAATGTTCCCGAAATAGGAAATTTCAGTACGGCTGTAGCCATTACAAATAATAAAGCCTGTCAGGATCTTTTCATGGTAACGTATAAGTGACCCTTACACAGATGTCCCACACACATTTTGGTTGCTGGTGAACTATAATAGAAGCTTTTACACAGACGTCAAATGAAATGTGACCAATCCTGCATGAGCGCTATTCAACATGAGAAATAGCCATTTTTAAAATGATTTTAAATCTATTTTCACATATTTTTATTTCAGCCGTACACATGGCAGCTTTATGGTGTTTTTTTCCTTCAGCACCCTACTTAGATCATCTTTACCCAGCCTGCCAGGGCTTTCTGAAAGGATACTGTATATACTGTAGATCAGTGCTTCTCCAGAAATCCTGTGTACCTCAGCTTTTCACTGTTATATTTAGTCAAAGAGCATTATGAGTCATTGCCATTGTTTAGCTTTGCTTTGCCTCTTGTGTTGCTAATCTGGCCAGTTGCTAAATCTCTGCAATTGTCCTGCTGCAGTGAGTCAGTCAGTTTCCAGGTATAGATTTATAATGTTTTGTTCTTCTCGTGGTAATCTTATCTTCCCTCTTTGTTTTTTTTTTTCTTCCTTTCCCTGCTTGTGCCCTCCACTCCCCACCAACCCCACAAATGTGGGAGTATTAATCAAAAGAACTGTGTCTCCCATTCCCTCCTAATAAGTAGAGAGTGAATGCATGGCTGCCTTCATCACAAATAGCAAGGAGACCTTAGACTCCATTACCACGGGTTTGTTAATTCATGAAGTGGGTTTCTTCTTGCCCCCTCCTCTTAGAGGTCTCAGGCTTTCACATGCCCTCTTTCCCTATTCTCCTTGATTCTTGATATATTTTGTACCCTCACACTTTCACTCCACATTTCATTGTCATATTCGAGGCAGAAGAACATTGTTTCGTTAGAGAGTACCTTCAGTCCAAACCGTGTCCCGCTTCATAATTCAGCAGCATACAAGGAACAAGTTATTTCTGGACATGCAGGAAGAAGAGAAAGCAATTGTGACACACACATTAGCAGCCTTGTACCTGCTAATGGATTTGCCTAAATGGCATGAGGAGGAAGACATAATTCAGCAACATTTAGTCTTTGGCCTTGTTTGTCTTTTTTGCACTTTTATCTAAAGAAAACAACTCAAAGTGCACAGAGTATTCTGTTTTGTAGTTGGTACATTATTCCTGGATTTATTTGCACTTAATTCGAGTGGTTGATCTGTTTCCAAATAAGAAAATACCTCCTTCTATTTGACCGGGTATCGACCTTATATTTGTAATTTGACAGGCCATGTTTTCAGGGTAGTTATATGGAAGTAAAGATTTTAAAAATGGCCATTTTAAGGGGCAGAGAATTAAGATGTATACTACAGAGTAAACCAAAACAAATTTTCCAGCCACTGTTGTTGTTTGCATGCTTATATAACTTATAATGCACTAGGATTTTGTGAGTAGAAATTTCTAAATTTAAACATTTAAAGGCATAGTTTGACTTCTGGGGTAACAGGCTTATTCCCTTTCTTGCTTGCACTGAGTTAGAGTTAGAAGATTGGTTCCACTCTCATGTTTGTGAGATATTAAATGAAGCTTTAGTCCTGCAGACTAATGAGCTTAGCTTAGCATAAATACTAGAAACAATGGGAAGCAAAGGGACTTGGGCCAAACTAATAAAAAGATAAAAAGAAAGAAAGAAATAGTACAACACATCAAATATATTTTCCCTAGAATAGTGTTTATTTTAAGTAGTTCAAATTATACAGATGTATGTTCAGTTTTTCATTTTTCTGATAAATTTGGTTTTAATCAGTTATGTGATGCTATAAGATGAGGGTTTGATACAAATACTGTATAAAATAATGGATGTGACTACCCTGACATCGCCCATTGGTTTAGGGTCTCCTGTTTTCAAGTCTAATGTTCAACATTTTTTTGTCACCATCTTGGATATTTGTATCCAGAGGTTACCAAATTTGGACAAGACTGTGGAGCCTATGGAGGAGCGAGGGGCCCTTCATCATTAACTTTAATCTTGAATAGCATGTAAAGGGGTGAATCCCCCCCATAATATTTCCTCTGTAAAGATGGGTATTTTGACATGGGGGTCTTTGGGGATTGATTCGCTTTTGGAGCCAGCCCCACGTGGCAATTTGAGGAACTGCAGTTTTTGGCACCTCTGCAATAGCTTAATTTTTTAAGCCTCGGATGTTGCTGTTTGGTTTGATGTCATGACTGACAGCTCTGTGTGCTAATTGAGATGGTAATGTGGGCCGGAACGCAATAACACGGAGATCACTACTGGAGAGATTTTGGCTTCAAATGATGTCACCAGAACAAGAAGGCAGCAGCCATATCGGAAATATTTTGGCTTTATTTTTGTACAGTGGAAGACAGTGGACATACAGTCATCGTAATGTCTTTCTTATCTCTCTAGTCACTAGTTAGAGGAGAAAATACAAACTAGTGTAGAGCCAAATGTCTCAACCCGTCCTTTGGCTTGAACCCTAAAGTATCTCATAATTATGTTGAAGGAGCTTATTTAAACACTGAAAGCGCTCTATTCTTTTTTATAATTAAACAATTAAATAAAATGATGATATAATAATGCTGTGTCAGTGATCCACATAGAGAGTGCAGGCAAAGGTTGTTATATTTTGTCTACCTGCAGCCTGTGGCCATTGTGCCTGAGCCTTCCTGCTGCCACTGACATAGATTGAGGGCCCCAGTAATATTTGCAGAGCTCATTTGCACTCTGTGTGGCACATGAAATTGCCATTGACTGCAATCTTGCAAGCTCTCAATGGCCTCGCATCGACAGTGCTTGTTAAAACCGCACCACGAATAAGTCCTAGAATAGGGACACACGCCCCAGGGGAGTCCGAGATGGCTAACAAGCACATTAGGTATGGCAACTATGTAGTGCACATTGTTTACACCCACACTCAAGGCACACATGGACACACACTCACACACACACACACACACACACACACACACACACACACACACACACAACACACACAAAACACATAGTCCTAAGACTGAAATGTTCAAGGAAAATAGAGGGAGTATGGACAGGAGTGAGTAAAATTAGCTTATTAGGCAAAACACTTAACGCAGGCTGCAGCCTCCAAGTTAAGGATCACACAGAGCACAAGTGCCAACAAAAGATCAGGTAGTCAGGATAATGATTGTAAAGTGGTTTTGAGGTAGCAATTAGCTGTCAGCTGTTGCAATAAGGGCTGTTTGTCTTGTCTGATAGTCTATAACAAAAGAAAATCTTGTTCATACAGTTTCTCCTCTCCACTTCTATTCCTCTGCGCTCCTCCTCTGCACTCTGGTGCATTGCCAGAAAATCACATTTCTCACATGGGCAACTTTTCTCCTACTGAGAGATTATTTCAATAAAAAATAAACAGTCTTCCCCCGCAAGGCATGATCACAGGCCAAATGATCCACTCAGAGAACGTGGCTTTAAGAATGAATAATGCATATGTTCACTGTTAAATTGTATCTAGCTTACAAGAAAAGGGAGAGAAATATCTGTCCTGCTGCCAATCTGAAAAGTGTTAAACCATCATGAAATTTAATAATACATGTTATTTCTACTGCGCTTGAAAAAATATGCAGGGGACAATAAAGCAAAATGACATAACAGTTTTTTAAAAAAGTATTTTGTCAGCTAAGTCGTGCATGTTTTTTGTGGCCAAATGTTCTTATCTCTGTGCAGGCTCTTTGGTTGAAAAATCATTAAATGTAATCAGTAAGAATCTATCTACAGTGGAATTAAACATATGGCATCGTAATTCTGCTTAATATGTTTTTTCAACCCTTTTATGTTCTGCTCAACCATTTGGTAGAGCGCAATTAAACTAACTATATCTTGATAAAAAATGTGATGAACTTAACTCAACCTGACTGAGCTATCTCTACCATTTGGTTTAGGTATGTTATGCTAAATAAATCCGATAGATGTCGCTGTGTCTTGAAATAGTATGCCTTTTCAGTTCACCTCTTACAGAAGGTCTGTAACAAAATAAGTCACACTAGACATTAGGGTTCTGTGTGGTGAGATTTTCAGAGGTAGGCATATTTTTTCTACATGTAATAGTATTAATAGTTACTGAATAGATTGTTACTTTACACAAAAAATATGGTTTATTTGTCTTTTTATGGTAAAGGTAGTGAAGCTAAACTAGTATAATTGAAATTGTCTATTTGCCACAAAATTGAAAACCAAAAACTTCTGATCATTAATTGAAAAATATGATATGTTTAATATTATTCATGATATATATGGTGAAATAAGTTTATAATTAGTTTATAATCATAGTGATGCTAAAAAAAACACATATACAATAATACAATACAATATACATAATACTTTTATCATCAAATAAAAAGAGGATTAATATTCCCTTTTGTTAAAACCATATATTTTATGCCATTTCATTATACATTTAATTAAATAAACTATATCAGTATGATCATGGCAGTTTCTGAGATGATTTCAAAGTAATTTAATAGTAAAAAATATAGAATACATACGTGGAACTAATACCATTCCATTGTCACAAACTGATTAATGTTACATCATATTACAAGTATTAGAACATTACATGGTTTGTAATTTTTATTTTTTATTTTCTTTCTGTTTTACCATTTACATAAGGTGATATCTCAACTGTTTGGTAAAGGTCTATATTTAAAAGAAGAGTTAAAAAGTTAATTATAAACAGAAAAATTCCAATCATTTTTTCTTATTGTGGACATTAAAGGTTTAAGGGAGAAGTTTACATTGCATGCTTTAGTGTCAGTGGGATAATGCTATGTAGCATAACCAACATAACACCAGGCCTGTGTCAATAAAGGATAATAGTTGCATTAGATATGAAACACAATCTAAGATGTGTATTGAAATGTACCCTCTGAGAAGCTTTTAATGGACACACGTGAGCTACAAAGCAGCTAAAAATACATGAGAAGATTATTCTTTATCCCTGACTCCTGGATCCTGATGATTTTAATTAGTGCCTGCGCTCTTAGATATTGTACTTGCAACTCGAGTCCTCCCTGTAGGAATTTTATTCATCAACATCTGCCCTGACTCCAGCATTAATTAAATAAACTCTTAAATTGTCAACAAGCCAGTAATATTATCTTGCAATCAAACCCCAGGTGATGGTGTAGTTTTGTACTCAAAAGACTTCTACAAATTCCTTAAAGGATTCTTTTAAGATGCAGCTTTTTCTCTAAACCCAGACAGTGCAGGTTGAACTACATTAACATTTTTTTTTATCAGCCATGTTCTCAGGCTTTCGTAACATTTGCAGGTTGCCTTTAAAAATATTGCCTAGGGTAATGGAACTCAAACATCTTGGGTACCAGCCCAGTGAGTCTATTTGGCTGGCACCCCGCACTATTTCCATTAATCCCCATTGAAATTTTGGCAGGTGAGGATAATTTGGCACAGTCACAGTCTGAATGGTAACAAGAAGGAGAAAGCGGGAGAGGAAATTATTGTCACAAGCCATCACAAGAACTCAGGAATGAGATCAGAACCCTTGAGTGGCATGTATTACTTGATATGAAAAACTCATAAGCTGAATATTTTGCTGCGTTTCAGTCCAGTTATTATTGTTATCATCTAATGCAGTCTCATTCCTTCATCTGTCCAGAAATGTTCTCCCCATAGACAACAGTGTTAGGCCAGTAATACCTTTACAACAAATTAGGTCTATTTCTACTGACTTCCAAAACAACTTTTATGAGCGGCCTCAAAACAACACGTATTACCGTTCCACGGGACACAGCTGAATACATGTCAATTATGTGGTGAAATGGTCACAGTTCCTCTCCAAAGCTACCCCCCAGTTAGGTTTAGGAAAAAAATCAAGCGCCCAAAAAAAAAAATATATCATCAAAAATCAGGACCCAAGACAACTGATAGACCTTGTTGTGAGCCGTTTCATGTAGGAACTTTTTTCTCCCTACCAACAGTATTTGCGTGCAGAAGAAAGCGTGCATCTACTCCTTGACAAGAGGTTCATGCTTGTGGAAGTGTGAGATGTTAACTTATATGGCGTCCCTCTTCAGCTGAGCTGTAACATTATCTAACTCGGCGATGCAAGGTGCTGCATGGTGAAGTAGATGCATGCTTCCTTCTGCATGGTGATATGGTTTGCAAGTGTAGTTCAGTAGAGAAAAAAATAGCTCCTCCATTAAACTGCTCACAACAAGATCTGTAGATAATCTTAGCAACTGGGTCTTGATTATATTAAAAAAGAGACATTGCTCTTGAGTTTTTTAGATGTATTTTAGCTGTGTGTGATCTAGTTCCATTATTTTAAAGAGAATGCAGTCATTTCAACGGCCAATATCTCCAACACTCAGCAACTCACACCAAAACAATCTAGATTGATATATTTCAGTAAGAGGGGAAATATATCGTTTTTATTTGGGGGTGAACTGTCCCTTTAACACAACAACAGCAGCAATCAACTGTCAATGTACATTAACTTATCAAATTGGAATCATTTACAAAAACATATACATGCATTACAATGTAGCTCTTACCTTTGAAATGGATAAAAGGATTTTTGTGACTAATATTTTATTGAAAGTATCATTTAAAAGAAGACCTAAGGCAGATGCAATCATTTTAAATGATAATTGTTTTGTTTTTTTCCTTGAGATGCTTGCCAGAGTAAAATAATTTCTAGATAACTACTGCCAGTGTAAGAGGGCAGGGAGGACCAGCCAAAGCGCCTGCCAAAACAGACCATTAGCAACTCATACACCACCAATGATCAAACCCACATCTCCATTATCTCAACCAGCCTCTTCATTTCTCATGCAGAGCCATGTGAATTGTCATTCATATCTCCCATCTTTAAGCCACTCATCTTTATTCAGCTGATCTGATTACAGTTTGCATTTTCAATTAATGCTACATCCCAGAGAGAGAGGGTAAGGGGGGAGCGGAAGAGAAGCTGATTTTCAGATTGAGTTTGAAATGTGAACTGATTGTAAATTAAGCGAACAAAAGTTGGATGCATGGAAAAACGCCAGAGATGCTGCGGTCCACAGCTCTGGAGGAGAACATCTGGAGCCCCTCCAAGTGCCCTGGGGAGGAGGAGGAGGAGGAGGAGAGGAGCTCCACTCCCCAGCTCCGTCAGAAGCAGCGAGGGGAGAGAGAGCCTTTAAGAAAACAAGAAGCAGGGAGAGAGAGAGAGAGTTGGCTGCCAGGGTCTGATTTGTACTATTGAGCAGCTGTTCCTTGCAGAGCTTCCTGTTTTATCAGCCATCAAAGAGATACTTTGTCATATATCCAAAATAGCTCACAGACATTTTGTAGTCTTACCAAGTCTTTTTTTGTCACCCTCCTCCAAAATACTTAATCGATGATGTGAAATTGATAAATCTGCCTTATTATAAGGATGCAGTAACAGGCGAAATCGCCAATTTAGATCTCTTTGAAAAAATTTCAAAGGGAGGCATTGAGCGCTTTGAGAGGACAGTGAGTGTGAGGTTAGAGGCAGGGTGCAGGCAGAAAATAGCAGCAGGCTCAGGGCATGCAGAACATCCTGTGTGTGCAGGAGGTGATGTGGAAAAGGGGTCTTTTCAGAGGCACAGAAGACGATGCCTTATTTGGATGCAGTTAATTAGAAAGGTTGATTGATTTGATGGCACTAGTGGGGCGGGACAGCAAAAGTGCAACCGTCTGTGAAGGAGTCCACGCTCACGGTCGATATTCAAGCCTTCCAGGGAGGCTTTAATAACGGCATTAAAGGCTCTATGAAGAGGACCTGTTTCCTTTTTTGTGTTTGTCTTCCAGGACACACATGATTACATGAAGCCCTCTCAGATAAATTTCTGTTTTCTCTCTGCGTGACTGTGCTCCAAATATCTGGCGCAACACTGTTTAGTTTACAGTATGCACTTGTATCAAAGAGCATTGATTTTTATTTGAGACAGAAATAAGCCATTTTAATGAAATGCTGTTTACGACACGCGGTTGTTCAAGAGGATATAAAGCTCCTCTGATGATGGTACACTTCACGCCACATCTATTTATCACTGTGGGACAGCCTTGTGTGTTAAAGCCAGACTCCTGTTGAGCTGCTCTGCTCTGCATCTATACATTATTTTCTTTTTTGTACGTCTTGTTTTTACATACTGGGTCTACAGCCATCTGTGTATCTAAAGCTTTCTAATCATGAACCTTTTTCCAATCTATAAAATCTGGATGTTACATAAATAGACAAGGAAATTCAGTAAATATTCCCTTCATCGCTGCTTTTGTGTGAAATCTTCTGACTGATTTTAGATTCGTTTAAGTTCAGCGAAGGTTTGACTTTAAAAATACATTTGGTTTGAATGGAAATTTTGTGCTTACAAAGTATTTGAGAAAATTCTGCAGCCCTTGGGCTTATCAACTTTTACAATCCAAACATAGCTGCAGGCAAAAATACAAGAGCTGTATAACTTTTTGCATATATTTTGGAAGGACGTAGGTACAATAATGGACACCAGGCCTGAATGTGCAAAACAAGAAATATATAGTGACTAAATGCACTTGCAAAAAAAAGAGGAACTAAAGCCAATATCAATAAAAAAAAATAAGGGGTAATGGGGATGCCTTTCATGCCCTCTCATTGACTTTAAAGTAATAGATGAAGGAAAAGAAAACTGGAGAAATTAAGAAAAGGAATTTGGCTCTCCATGATTTGGTCCCCCCTGCATTACATTAATTGTGATCAATATAAAAGCAAATCTGTGTCTTCATTTTTAAATCATTGACATTTTAGAGGTGATTTTTCACACAAGCAAATTAAATATTCCTGTGTACTTGACAGTATAGACAGATTATAGACATGCACAAGCTCACACACACATACACACTCAAACAAACAATAAAAGTCAATCATTTTCTTCTGACATCCAAATTAAAACTAAGCGGCCCCGAGAGGATTATATTACCAGAGTGGGTTGTGCTTATGACAGCTTCATCACAGTGGTATGAAATGCAGTCCAGGCCAGAGGGACACTATTGTTTACCCCCAAACCATTACCAACTATTCTCTCGTATAAATCATTCCTTGCATTCTCTTAGCCTGTTTTTTTTCCCACTCTGTGTCTGGTGGTTTATTAATACTTGCACCCTTCATGCTTGGCTGCACGAGATGAGCCCCAGACTTTTGGCATCATCCATGCACCTTGTCATGCGGAATTGATCTTGCTTTGTTGCTTTTGGGCATCCACTGTCTGAAAATGTCCAAAACTGTTGTTAGACGCCGTATATGTATGTACTATATAGTGTGTTGCTTATGTAACGGAGCCAGATAGTCAATAAAACACATCTGTGAAACTCTCAGTCATTGGTTTCAGAACCAACTTTTTATATTTAGATTTTTTTATGAGCAAGGTTTTATATTTTCAAAGTAGTTGCTGTTTTCATTTCTGCAGCTTTTAAACATGCTAAATGGCATAATGAATCCATTTTCCTGTCACAATCCTGTTTTTATTCTCATATTTTTTTTAGTCTTTTCCTTTTTAGAACAGCTTACCGCTTATGCTTATGCCTGATTTTACTTGAGTCTTATTCAGTTTGAAGAACAAGTCTCCATTTATTCATTTCTGTTGCAGCAACTTTACTTTTTGTTTCGGTGGCACAGGCAGCGAGGAAATCTGAGCATCCTGATAAATTACACATAATATAAAATTTCCATACAGGGCAGAGCTTCAGTTATCCGCCATATGGGATCATAAAAGCATTCTGAATCTCTCTGAGATCGATATAAGAGACTTTGTAATAATGAGCTGCTCTTTGATCAAGAGATGTAAGTTGCTTCACACAGATCTCTAAACCACTGAATGTTTACATGATGAATCAATTATATCAATATTAGGCGATCAGTGCTGACCTCGGTGTCAAATTCTTTTTCCAATTTAGGCTTTCTGAGCTCTCAAACAGAATTAACTTTTTATTTCTATGATGGGAGAATATTCAGTGAAAGTGGGGATCTGAGGTCTGAAGCAGATACTGAAAGCGCACACCTCTCATAATTTATTCATTCATATATAATGCGTCAGGAAACGCATTCTCAAACTTAATGTCTTTACCTAACACGTCCCTTGAGACAAAAATAGTGGGTTGGCCCAGTGGGATGGCTTTTAAAACCTATAATTTATTTGTGTGGTTATTAATATAAAAGCTCAGTACCAGAACAAGTACATTTGGCACCTTCGGCAAGTTTCCCCACCCACACTTCCACCGCAAAAATATAATAAAACGTATTATTCTTTTTTAGGTTTATTACAATCAAGACAAGAGCTAATTGGGTTTAAGCTTACGTATCAAGTTTTTCATACCCTCATAACCTTCCCGACATTTTATGAGGGTAAATTGTTTATGACGGTATGCTAACCCGGAAACTAACCCGGTGGTGCGTGCTGTGCACTACATACAATGAGTTCAGTAGAAAGAGAAGCTCCTGTATTTGTGAAGGTACTGAGAAACGTACCTTCAGGATTTCTAAATACTGTGATTCTGCCCAAGCCTGCTCTAATGCTCTCCACATCAATGCACTCTCATAGAACAGTTCATATGACATGCTACAAAAATGCACGCACCACAGTTTTTATGATATCATACAAATTAGTGCCCCACAAATGACATTACAACCTTGATGTACAATTACTGAGGTTAGGTTGAGGCAATTGTCAAGACCACTCAGAACAGCTTCCTTGTGTTCTTGCAGATGATGGCAGCTTTTCAAAATGGGTGAGATTTGCACGAATTTGGGTGCATTCATTTTTCATAGGAAAACGTACAAACCCTTTGTGAGAACAGCCTGTGCACTTACACAACATTTCACCCTACCCATCAGTGCTCAAACATGTTTTGACTGTGACAATCACTCACATTAAGTTTAACTGCTTTGCCAGGACATGAGGTCATTACCCTACCACAGACCACTTTTCATTTATGTTCTTTTTTTAAAATTGGAAAACTCTCTCTAAAGCCTTTCTATTTTCTGTGAGTCTTTATTCGAGCGGGGTCCTTGGTTAGTTTTCTTTCTAAAACGCTTTGTTTTGCTCAGGTGATTCAAGCAAGCGAGAGCTAATGTCGGCATGATGAGCGTTTAAAAGAGCCGATGAGATATTGGCATTCTGTAAAGGCATGCATGTTGATTGGCTGCTTATTCTTGATGGTGCCTGTGACCTTTAGAGTCAATCAGAGAAGAATATGGGCGAGGCCCTACATGATGCTTTGGGATGTATTGACTGTTTTCAGCAGATGGTAAGAGCCATTTCAAATCCCGGTGGAGGCTCATAGACCCTACACTAACCTTTGTTCCCCCACACACTCTCACAAACACACTTCAGGGCTGACGCAATAAAATCAATCTTGCCGTGACAGTGCTTCCCCCAGCAGCCAGGGGCCTAAATTTATTGGTCTAAATTAGGATCTGACCCAACACCTTTCTCTCAGAGGAGACAAGAAGTAGTACAATTTGGAAAGAAAACATCGGACAGCAATGTCCGTTTCCCAGTGGATCCCAACCATAAGTTTATACTGCCAGCTGTTGTGGAAACTCACCTTTTTAATCCTAAAATACAACATCAGTGTTTGCCTAAATAACGAGTTAAAACTGTTAGATATAAATCGACAATTTGTACAATTGTATATTTAATGTAAATGGACAATATATGTGAAAAAATACTGTACATTATTGACGATTGGTGATCATAATTAGTATTTGAAACATGATTGAAGGGGACTTGAGTGGTGGAGATACGTAAACACAAAAGGTCAGGTGTGACTGTCAAAATGTGTCTGATATACCATGTAACAGGATTAAGGATTAGCGTATTTAGTGGTATTTATCTCTATTTGCTCATTACAGTATCACTTTCCTTAATGCACACAGGCCATAGCAGAAAAGTTTTAATGAAAGATCTTAGCAGGGTGCAGGTTTGTGCCTCCTTAAAATCTACCATTTGTTTACTGTTATCAATATGCTTAATGAGTCGGAAAATAACCTGCATTCCAACGGCAACAGCTGGTGTCCAGCTTTTACACGGTGGTATGAAAAGTGATTCACAATTTCTCAAATCAAAGGGATGGCTGCAATAACAGCAAAACAAACCTCCTTATTATAAAATCCAAGCTGTCATCTATATTAAGTCATAGGAGTGCCTTAAAAGTGTGCAGAGAAATAAATAAAATATGAAATAGATTGATAAAAATATAGAAACATATAAAGACAAAAAATAAAAGAATCAGTAAATATGGAAATTTAATGGCATATCAAATATAAATAAGAATTATAAGCACTTTCATTTATCTCCACATTTTTTGTTCAGATTTTCTGTACATATTTATTTTATTTATTGCAAATAAATTATTCTATATTTATTTATTTGTTTATTTTTATAAAATGTCATTTATTCATTTTTATCTTTTTTTTTTTAACCTTATTTTATTCTGTATTGCTTTTGCTAGTCTTTTAAAAGCCTCTCTGCCCAGGCTGAGTAGTCAGTTCCTTTACAAAAAACTCCTGCTTTGATGGGAACTTTAAGCATGGACCAAAGGAAGTACATGTGACGCAGAACTGTGCATGTGCAGTGTGAATGTGGGTTGAATTATAGAAGGAAATATCATGGCAGAAGCAGAGTTAAAGAAAGGTGTCCAACAAGTTCTTTTAACACTTGCTCAGTGTGTGAAGAAAAAAAATTAAGCCTGAATTTTTTTTGGTGGATGGTTGACCGATACAGACACTGATGAGATTATGTGACGTAATCTTAAAGAAGTAACAGGTTACCTCCTTTATTCTTTCATTTATTTCTCTTTATATTTCCACTTTTTTTGCTTATTCTTGTATAGATGTATTCTTTTTCATGAAACTCGTGTGACTCTAAAGTCATCTTCATCAAAGAAGCCTCAGAAACATTATACGCCGTCTTTCATAGAGCATGGACTTGGGGCAAAGCCTGTGTGGCGGTGTGTACCCGGATCAAAGAATGACGGAGGTCCAAATAAAACATTTAGTTATTCTTCAAGGTCAAAAATACTATCTCCGCATTATCCACACTATTGCTGTGGATCTCTCTGCAGCTGATATAGGAGAGAGGTTTCAGGGAAAAACACATAACCTTGCCCTTACTATTATGTGAAATAAAAGGAGATATTTGTCAGACTGTATCAGAAAATTATAGGAAATGATTCATCTTTGGAGTGCTGGCTGCTTCTGCCTAATGGTCAGTGTTTTTTAGCTTTTGAAACAATCATAGATTTTTCTTGTGTTTGTGTTATGATAAACTGTATTGCAATATTTGTTTTTTTTATTGTTTTACGTTCAAAGTAAACACGCGCAGGTGGTAAACTATGATTACAAATGTCCTTTGGACTGCTGAGGTAAATGTTAACAGGACAGGAGATGTAAATATAGCATATGTAATGTTTTAAGCTGTGGTGCGTGCATGCTTTAATATCTAGAACATGTGCTTTTGTACCCCCTCGATAGAAAACTAACAGAGGACTTTCATTTTGATAAAATTAAAGACATTTAAACCATAGATTGATTCAGAAAAAGTGAAAATTGGTGCAAATAAATTAGCCAGGATGAAGAACTCAAGTGTTTGAAGCTAAAAAGTTTCTGTCAGAGGATCCCCAAATCTCCCGTTTCATATGTGGCCCCCTGAGATATCAAAGAATCTGTGTTACAAGCAAATTGCTTTGCAGCCTGGACTCTTACTGCAGATGGGGGAAAATTTGATACTGCATAGTATAGCCATATTTTTGAAAGGCAATATCATATTAATACACAGATGCCAAGTATTGTTTTTTTTGTCTTATTTTTGACTTGAGTATTGTGCCAGTATGGTATTGTAAAGGCACAATTTATTGCATAGAAATTCACCATAATGCAGGAAATGTGTGTGTTTGAAGTGTTTAATGCTCAAAACTTACTGGCAGAGGACCCCCAAACCCTCTATTTTATATTTGTCCCTCTTAATATTGAAACTAAACCTACGCCCTTGGACTCAAGCGCAATGGTTACATATCATTAGTCATTATGATAATGATGCTGACTGTGTGCCATTATACAGAATCACCCAGATTTAATCAGTACCTCCACCCACATAATTTACCCTCCAACATGCTGACTTCCTCTACAGTCGATTTCATTTATCTGCTACAGGTTACCTGCAGTGCAAACTGGCAATGTGTCATATAATTAATGATATGAAACTGACTTCTCAGTGGGAAAAAAATTCTAAAAAAAATAAAAAAAATTCTTCCCTCCTTTCACCATAATGTCAGATTTCAGAGTTAACTTTACAACAGCAGGCTGGAGGAGCTTTAATATCCTGCTCAAAGAAACAGAGGTACAACAGAAGCACCTTAAATTTAGAACTTTTCTAGTTAAGAGGGAGACTCTAAAATTCACCTTGCTGCTGGAGATTTCCTTATCTGTAGCACCATCACCTCACCTTTTATCATTTCAGTGTCACATAACATTTTGATCTAAATAGGATCTGAAGTCCAATTTTTCTCATTCATATCAAATATAGTTACAAAGTGTCGCTTATAGCAGGGTAGGTATTGCATTATTTTGTTCATATCTGGATTGAATGTCATAACAGGACTTTAACATTGTGTGATAGTTTGAGTTTTTTTTTTTTTAATTACATTCACCTTGAGCTCCCTCCCCTTCCCTAAGCCCTCCTCTCTCCACATTTAATAATATGAGTTAATAATAATAGTCATAATAATGATAATAATAAATTATTGTAATGTAATAAGTAAATAGTTAAAAAATATATGTATATAAATACCAACAAGATATCACCAAGGACACATTTAAATCCCCTGTGTCTCCTCTGTAGTATTATTGTTTTGAGAAAACAAAAGAAGGATGATATATTTTTCAGCCGTTTGCTGGTCCATGATGCCATTAACATTTTCATCTAAAAGCCGCTTTCAAAGACATAAAAAGAGCACTTACTGCAATTAACTGTATGAACAAATGCTGATTGTTTTTGTTTGCAGTTGTAATGGTTTGATTAAGTTTTATTGTATATAATTTGGTGTTTAAATCTACATGATGTCTATAACTGTTTGTTCAACTGTGTGATTTAAGTGTTGCTCCCCTTGAAGACGAGCTGACATCAGGCGTCAGCTAGAGGGAATCCTAATTAACTAAACCAAATTCCGGCCCATGTAGTCCAACACAGGTCAGCATTCAAA